>NW_027207780.1:0-96765 GCF_963455315.2 Globicephala melas
ACACAGCTAGGCATGAGCCAGAGAGCCTTGGTCACTGAGGCCTACCTAAGGGACTGCCATACTTACCCAGTAGCTCCCACGCGGAGGTCCCTGTGCCCAAACGGGCCTCCACGGAAGGGCCCTGCTCCTCCCGTTGTGTTTCCTTGAGGTAATCAGAAACCGCTGAGGATCCCTATAGGAGCTCCGGTTTGAAGCTGGGCGACCCTGGCTAAACCTTATTCCCCTCCGTGGTAAACGAGACAGGGGCGGGTCCTAAGCTGCCTGAAGTACACTGCTCGCGCCCACCTTCTCTTTGCTGCCGGAAGGCCTCCCACAAGAAGTCTGAGTTTACTCGTGACAGCAGAAGTCTGACTTTACGCGTGTGAGGCCTGCTGCTCTCAGTTCCTTGCTGGGAGCTTCAGCCGGAGCGCTCGGGAGCTCGCCGGCACAAGAACTGTGAGTCCCCTCGCCCCACCCCGGCCTCAAGCAAAAGTCCAGATTTCCCCCGGCAGGAACACCTCGGAGTGCCATAGGAGCGAAGAAGCGTGCGTTAACGGAGGGCCTCAACAGTGCTAGGGCTTTATTTCACGAGACACCGTGCACTCACGTTCGTTGTAACAACTGTCAAAGGGCACTGGATGCCTTCCAACTCCTCTCTGGCGTTTGAGCCACAGGAAGTAAATGCATTCGTTTGATTAAGCTCCGAGAACGTGCAACGACGATGACGAAGCGCTGCCCTGTTCGCTCGAAAGCTCTCGTTTGTACGGCCTTCACACGGCCTCAAGGTACGTCGTTCTAAACAGCCTTACATTCCACGCTGGTGTGCCCCCAATTGGGAATGCGGGCACTTCTGTGAGACACCAATGTGCGTCCCAAAGGAAACCGGGGTGGGGGGGTCTCCCCCAGGACGCCTGCGTACGGCAGTCGGTTGCCAGATGTTTACTTCCAGCCGGAGAAAGAGAAAAAGGACAGCTTTCCCAGGGACAATTCTGGACCCTTGGGAACATCCAGAATCACCAAAGCCTAAACTTGGCACGGCCTGGGGAACGCTCTTCCGCACGTCCAGCAATCCCCACGTCAAAACCTTTCTCGGCAGAGGCAGGCACTCTCTCCCTTGTACTAGATAGCTCGGCAGAGCCTCCCGAGAAACATGCTGCGTCATTCAGCTTGAAAGTGGGACGCGGATGGGAGAGTTCGCTTTCTCCCCGTTTGGAGGCGCCGTGCGCTTGGCTTCAAAGCTGCCCGAACAGCACTAGCGGCCCGACGTCTCTGCACGGCAGGATTGTCGTTGTGGGCCGAGGCTGCGTGTTCTCTCAAAGCGGAACACCGTGCTGGCAATACCTTGCTAGAAACTCCTCCCACGGCACTACATGTTCAGCTCCGGCCAAACGAAAGGTGACCTCAGGCCTCAAGGTAAGTTCCAGCGTTTCACGTCGGGGGAGTTGGGTGTGCAGTGGTTTCCATGAGGCCAGACTCCACCACGGAGTGCCTTAACTCTGCGACGCTCCTGGGGGCACACAGGATAGGAGCTCGTTCGCCAATTTCGCAGGATGACTTCTCTCCGTGCCGGAACGGCGGCTCCTGGCTTCTGAGGAACCTTAGCCTAAACAGGCCCCCGGAGAAAGCTCTTCACATTCAGAGCAAGGGCAACGTACTGCTCTCTGGCTTGCCTGGGTTGAGTGCCCCAGTCGTCAAAGAGCCTCGCGAAAGCAGTGCTGCGCAGACTCCCTTTGCCAGTCGAACGGCCTCCTTGACTGAAAGAGAACCGCAGTGCCAAAAGGCACCGTGCTGACGACTGGCTCCAGGAAGAGACTCGGGACAGCACTCTCATAGAAGCGAAAGCTAGGCTGTGCGCCCAGCCTGAGGAGCAGTACGTACGTTTGCCACACTTCTTTACACAGCTAGGCATGAGCCAGAGAGCCTTGGTCACTGAGGCCTACCTAAGGGACTGCCATACTTACCCAGTAGCTCCCACGCGGAGGTCCCTGTGCCCAAACGGGCCTCCACGGAAGGGCCCTGCTCCTCCCGTTGTGTTTCCTTGAGGTAATCAGAAACCGCTGAGGATCCCTATAGGAGCTCCGGTTTGAAGCTGGGCGACCCTGGCTAAACCTTATTCCCCTCCGTGGTAAACGAGACAGGGGCGGGTCCTAAGCTGCCTGAAGTACACTGCTCGCGCCCACCTTCTCTTTGCTGCCGGAAGGCCTCCCACAAGAAGTCTGAGTTTACTCGTGACAGCAGAAGTCTGACTTTACGCGTGTGAGGCCTGCTGCTCTCAGTTCCTTGCTGGGAGCTTCAGCCGGAGCGCTCGGGAGCTCGCCGGCACAAGAACTGTGAGTCCCCTCGCCCCACCCCGGCCTCAAGCAAAAGTCCAGATTTCCCCCGGCAGGAACACCTCGGAGTGCCATAGGAGCGAAGAAGCGTGCGTTAACGGAGGGCCTCAACAGTGCTAGGGCTTTATTTCACGAGACACCGTGCACTCACGTTCGTTGTAACAACTGTCAAAGGGCACTGGATGCCTTCCAACTCCTCTCTGGCGTTTGAGCCACAGGAAGTAAATGCATTCGTTTGATTAAGCTCCGAGAACGTGCAACGACGATGACGAAGCGCTGCCCTGTTCGCTCGAAAGCTCTCGTTTGTACGGCCTTCACACGGCCTCAAGGTACGTCGTTCTAAACAGCCTTACATTCCACGCTGGTGTGCCCCCAATTGGGAATGCGGGCACTTCTGTGAGACACCAATGTGCGTCCCAAAGGAAACCGGGGTGGGGGGGTCTCCCCCAGGACGCCTGCGTACGGCAGTCGGTTGCCAGATGTTTACTTCCAGCCGGAGAAAGAGAAAAAGGACAGCTTTCCCAGGGACAATTCTGGACCCTTGGGAACATCCAGAATCACCAAAGCCTAAACTTGGCACGGCCTGGGGAACGCTCTTCCGCACGTCCAGCAATCCCCACGTCAAAACCTTTCTCGGCAGAGGCAGGCACTCTCTCCCTTGTACTAGATAGCTCGGCAGAGCCTCCCGAGAAACATGCTGCGTCATTCAGCTTGAAAGTGGGACGCGGATGGGAGAGTTCGCTTTCTCCCCGTTTGGAGGCGCCGTGCGCTTGGCTTCAAAGCTGCCCGAACAGCACTAGCGGCCCGACGTCTCTGCACGGCAGGATTGTCGTTGTGGGCCGAGGCTGCGTGTTCTCTCAAAGCGGAACACCGTGCTGGCAATACCTTGCTAGAAACTCCTCCCACGGCACTACATGTTCAGCTCCGGCCAAACGAAAGGTGACCTCAGGCCTCAAGGTAAGTTCCAGCGTTTCACGTCGGGGGAGTTGGGTGTGCAGTGGTTTCCATGAGGCCAGACTCCACCACGGAGTGCCTTAACTCTGCGACGCTCCTGGGGGCACACAGGATAGGAGCTCGTTCGCCAATTTCGCAGGATGACTTCTCTCCGTGCCGGAACGGCGGCTCCTGGCTTCTGAGGAACCTTAGCCTAAACAGGCCCCCGGAGAAAGCTCTTCACATTCAGAGCAAGGGCAACGTACTGCTCTCTGGCTTGCCTGGGTTGAGTGCCCCAGTCGTCAAAGAGCCTCGCGAAAGCAGTGCTGCGCAGACTCCCTTTGCCAGTCGAACGGCCTCCTTGACTGAAAGAGAACCGCAGTGCCAAAAGGCACCGTGCTGACGACTGGCTCCAGGAAGAGACTCGGGACAGCACTCTCATAGAAGCGAAAGCTAGGCTGTGCGCCCAGCCTGAGGAGCAGTACGTACGTTTGCCACACTTCTTTACACAGCTAGGCATGAGCCAGAGAGCCTTGGTCACTGAGGCCTACCTAAGGGACTGCCATACTTACCCAGTAGCTCCCACGCGGAGGTCCCTGTGCCCAAACGGGCCTCCACGGAAGGGCCCTGCTCCTCCCGTTGTGTTTCCTTGAGGTAATCAGAAACCGCTGAGGATCCCTATAGGAGCTCCGGTTTGAAGCTGGGCGACCCTGGCTAAACCTTATTCCCCTCCGTGGTAAACGAGACAGGGGCGGGTCCTAAGCTGCCTGAAGTACACTGCTCGCGCCCACCTTCTCTTTGCTGCCGGAAGGCCTCCCACAAGAAGTCTGAGTTTACTCGTGACAGCAGAAGTCTGACTTTACGCGTGTGAGGCCTGCTGCTCTCAGTTCCTTGCTGGGAGCTTCAGCCGGAGCGCTCGGGAGCTCGCCGGCACAAGAACTGTGAGTCCCCTCGCCCCACCCCGGCCTCAAGCAAAAGTCCAGATTTCCCCCGGCAGGAACACCTCGGAGTGCCATAGGAGCGAAGAAGCGTGCGTTAACGGAGGGCCTCAACAGTGCTAGGGCTTTATTTCACGAGACACCGTGCACTCACGTTCGTTGTAACAACTGTCAAAGGGCACTGGATGCCTTCCAACTCCTCTCTGGCGTTTGAGCCACAGGAAGTAAATGCATTCGTTTGATTAAGCTCCGAGAACGTGCAACGACGATGACGAAGCGCTGCCCTGTTCGCTCGAAAGCTCTCGTTTGTACGGCCTTCACACGGCCTCAAGGTACGTCGTTCTAAACAGCCTTACATTCCACGCTGGTGTGCCCCCAATTGGGAATGCGGGCACTTCTGTGAGACACCAATGTGCGTCCCAAAGGAAACCGGGGTGGGGGGGTCTCCCCCAGGACGCCTGCGTACGGCAGTCGGTTGCCAGATGTTTACTTCCAGCCGGAGAAAGAGAAAAAGGACAGCTTTCCCAGGGACAATTCTGGACCCTTGGGAACATCCAGAATCACCAAAGCCTAAACTTGGCACGGCCTGGGGAACGCTCTTCCGCACGTCCAGCAATCCCCACGTCAAAACCTTTCTCGGCAGAGGCAGGCACTCTCTCCCTTGTACTAGATAGCTCGGCAGAGCCTCCCGAGAAACATGCTGCGTCATTCAGCTTGAAAGTGGGACGCGGATGGGAGAGTTCGCTTTCTCCCCGTTTGGAGGCGCCGTGCGCTTGGCTTCAAAGCTGCCCGAACAGCACTAGCGGCCCGACGTCTCTGCACGGCAGGATTGTCGTTGTGGGCCGAGGCTGCGTGTTCTCTCAAAGCGGAACACCGTGCTGGCAATACCTTGCTAGAAACTCCTCCCACGGCACTACATGTTCAGCTCCGGCCAAACGAAAGGTGACCTCAGGCCTCAAGGTAAGTTCCAGCGTTTCACGTCGGGGGAGTTGGGTGTGCAGTGGTTTCCATGAGGCCAGACTCCACCACGGAGTGCCTTAACTCTGCGACGCTCCTGGGGGCACACAGGATAGGAGCTCGTTCGCCAATTTCGCAGGATGACTTCTCTCCGTGCCGGAACGGCGGCTCCTGGCTTCTGAGGAACCTTAGCCTAAACAGGCCCCCGGAGAAAGCTCTTCACATTCAGAGCAAGGGCAACGTACTGCTCTCTGGCTTGCCTGGGTTGAGTGCCCCAGTCGTCAAAGAGCCTCGCGAAAGCAGTGCTGCGCAGACTCCCTTTGCCAGTCGAACGGCCTCCTTGACTGAAAGAGAACCGCAGTGCCAAAAGGCACCGTGCTGACGACTGGCTCCAGGAAGAGACTCGGGACAGCACTCTCATAGAAGCGAAAGCTAGGCTGTGCGCCCAGCCTGAGGAGCAGTACGTACGTTTGCCACACTTCTTTACACAGCTAGGCATGAGCCAGAGAGCCTTGGTCACTGAGGCCTACCTAAGGGACTGCCATACTTACCCAGTAGCTCCCACGCGGAGGTCCCTGTGCCCAAACGGGCCTCCACGGAAGGGCCCTGCTCCTCCCGTTGTGTTTCCTTGAGGTAATCAGAAACCGCTGAGGATCCCTATAGGAGCTCCGGTTTGAAGCTGGGCGACCCTGGCTAAACCTTATTCCCCTCCGTGGTAAACGAGACAGGGGCGGGTCCTAAGCTGCCTGAAGTACACTGCTCGCGCCCACCTTCTCTTTGCTGCCGGAAGGCCTCCCACAAGAAGTCTGAGTTTACTCGTGACAGCAGAAGTCTGACTTTACGCGTGTGAGGCCTGCTGCTCTCAGTTCCTTGCTGGGAGCTTCAGCCGGAGCGCTCGGGAGCTCGCCGGCACAAGAACTGTGAGTCCCCTCGCCCCACCCCGGCCTCAAGCAAAAGTCCAGATTTCCCCCGGCAGGAACACCTCGGAGTGCCATAGGAGCGAAGAAGCGTGCGTTAACGGAGGGCCTCAACAGTGCTAGGGCTTTATTTCACGAGACACCGTGCACTCACGTTCGTTGTAACAACTGTCAAAGGGCACTGGATGCCTTCCAACTCCTCTCTGGCGTTTGAGCCACAGGAAGTAAATGCATTCGTTTGATTAAGCTCCGAGAACGTGCAACGACGATGACGAAGCGCTGCCCTGTTCGCTCGAAAGCTCTCGTTTGTACGGCCTTCCCACGGCCTCAAGGTACGTCGTTCTAAACAGCCTTACATTCCACGCTGGTGTGCCCCCAATTGGGAATGCGGGCACTTCTGTGAGACACCAATGTGCGTCCCAAAGGAAACCGGGGTGGGGGGGTCTCCCCCAGGACGCCTGCGTACGGCAGTCGGTTGCCAGATGTTTACTTCCAGCCGGAGAAAGAGAAAAAGGACAGCTTTCCCAGGGACAATTCTGGACCCTTGGGAACATCCAGAATCACCAAAGCCTAAACTTGGCACGGCCTGGGGAACGCTCTTCCGCACGTCCAGCAATCCCCACGTCAAAACCTTTCTCGGCAGAGGCAGGCACTCTCTCCCTTGTACTAGATAGCTCGGCAGAGCCTCCCGAGAAACATGCTGCGTCATTCAGCTTGAAAGTGGGACGCGGATGGGAGAGTTCGCTTTCTCCCCGTTTGGAGGCGCCGTGCGCTTGGCTTCAAAGCTGCCCGAACAGCACTAGCGGCCCGACGTCTCTGCACGGCAGGATTGTCGTTGTGGGCCGAGGCTGCGTGTTCTCTCAAAGCGGAACACCGTGCTGGCAATACCTTGCTAGAAACTCCTCCCACGGCACTACATGTTCAGCTCCGGCCAAACGAAAGGTGACCTCAGGCCTCAAGGTAAGTTCCAGCGTTTCACGTCGGGGGAGTTGGGTGTGCAGTGGTTTCCATGAGGCCAGACTCCACCACGGAGTGCCTTAACTCTGCGACGCTCCTGGGGGCACACAGGATAGGAGCTCGTTCGCCAATTTCGCAGGATGACTTCTCTCCGTGCCGGAACGGCGGCTCCTGGCTTCTGAGGAACCTTAGCCTAAACAGGCCCCCGGAGAAAGCTCTTCACATTCAGAGCAAGGGCAACGTACTGCTCTCTGGCTTGCCTGGGTTGAGTGCCCCAGTCGTCAAAGAGCCTCGCGAAAGCAGTGCTGCGCAGACTCCCTTTGCCAGTCGAACGGCCTCCTTGACTGAAAGAGAACCGCAGTGCCAAAAGGCACCGTGCTGACGACTGGCTCCAGGAAGAGACTCGGGACAGCACTCTCATAGAAGCGAAAGCTAGGCTGTGCGCCCAGCCTGAGGAGCAGTACGTACGTTTGCCACACTTCTTTACACAGCTAGGCATGAGCCAGAGAGCCTTGGTCACTGAGGCCTACCTAAGGGACTGCCATACTTACCCAGTAGCTCCCACGCGGAGGTCCCTGTGCCCAAACGGGCCTCCACGGAAGGGCCCTGCTCCTCCCGTTGTGTTTCCTTGAGGTAATCAGAAACCGCTGAGGATCCCTATAGGAGCTCCGGTTTGAAGCTGGGCGACCCTGGCTAAACCTTATTCCCCTCCGTGGTAAACGAGACAGGGGCGGGTCCTAAGCTGCCTGAAGTACACTGCTCGCGCCCACCTTCTCTTTGCTGCCGGAAGGCCTCCCACAAGAAGTCTGAGTTTACTCGTGACAGCAGAAGTCTGACTTTACGCGTGTGAGGCCTGCTGCTCTCAGTTCCTTGCTGGGAGCTTCAGCCGGAGCGCTCGGGAGCTCGCCGGCACAAGAACTGTGAGTCCCCTCGCCCCACCCCGGCCTCAAGCAAAAGTCCAGATTTCCCCCGGCAGGAACACCTCGGAGTGCCATAGGAGCGAAGAAGCGTGCGTTAACGGAGGGCCTCAACAGTGCTAGGGCTTTATTTCACGAGACACCGTGCACTCACGTTCGTTGTAACAACTGTCAAAGGGCACTGGATGCCTTCCAACTCCTCTCTGGCGTTTGAGCCACAGGAAGTAAATGCATTCGTTTGATTAAGCTCCGAGAACGTGCAACGACGATGACGAAGCGCTGCCCTGTTCGCTCGAAAGCTCTCGTTTGTACGGCCTTCCCACGGCCTCAAGGTACGTCGTTCTAAACAGCCTTACATTCCACGCTGGGGTGCCCCCAATTGGGAATGCGGGCACTTCTGTGAGACACCAATGTGCGTCCCAAAGGAAACCGGGGTGGGGGGGTCTCCCCCAGGACGCCTGCGTACGGCAGTCGGTTGCCAGATGTTTACTTCCAGCCGGAGAAAGAGAAAAAGGACAGCTTTCCCAGGGACAATTCTGGACCCTTGGGAACATCCAGAATCACCAAAGCCTAAACTTGGCACGGCCTGGGGAACGCTCTTCCGCACGTCCAGCAATCCCCACGTCAAAACCTTTCTCGGCAGAGGCAGGCACTCTCTCCCTTGTACTAGATAGCTCGGCAGAGCCTCCCGAGAAACATGCTGCGTCATTCAGCTTGAAAGTGGGACGCGGATGGGAGAGTTCGCTTTCTCCCCGTTTGGAGGCGCCGTGCGCTTGGCTTCAAAGCTGCCCGAACAGCACTAGCGGCCCGACGTCTCTGCACGGCAGGATTGTCGTTGTGGGCCGAGGCTGCGTGTTCTCTCAAAGCGGAACACCGTGCTGGCAATACCTTGCTAGAAACTCCTCCCACGGCACTACATGTTCAGCTCCGGCCAAACGAAAGGTGACCTCAGGCCTCAAGGTAAGTTCCAGCGTTTCACGTCGGGGGAGTTGGGTGTGCAGTGGTTTCCATGAGGCCAGACTCCACCACGGAGTGCCTTAACTCTGCGACGCTCCTGGGGGCACACAGGATAGGAGCTCGTTCGCCAATTTCGCAGGATGACTTCTCTCCGTGCCGGAACGGCGGCTCCTGGCTTCTGAGGAACCTTAGCCTAAACAGGCCCCCGGAGAAAGCTCTTCACATTCAGAGCAAGGGCAACGTACTGCTCTCTGGCTTGCCTGGGTTGAGTGCCCCAGTCGTCAAAGAGCCTCGCGAAAGCAGTGCTGCGCAGACTCCCTTTGCCAGTCGAACGGCCTCCTTGACTGAAAGAGAACCGCAGTGCCAAAAGGCACCGTGCTGACGACTGGCTCCAGGAAGAGACTCGGGACAGCACTCTCATAGAAGCGAAAGCTAGGCTGTGCGCCCAGCCTGAGGAGCAGTACGTACGTTTGCCACACTTCTTTACACAGCTAGGCATGAGCCAGAGAGCCTTGGTCACTGAGGCCTACCTAAGGGACTGCCATACTTACCCAGTAGCTCCCACGCGGAGGTCCCTGTGCCCAAACGGGCCTCCACGGAAGGGCCCTGCTCCTCCCGTTGTGTTTCCTTGAGGTAATCAGAAACCGCTGAGGATCCCTATAGGAGCTCCGGTTTGAAGCTGGGCGACCCTGGCTAAACCTTATTCCCCTCCGTGGTAAACGAGACAGGGGCGGGTCCTAAGCTGCCTGAAGTACACTGCTCGCGCCCACCTTCTCTTTGCTGCCGGAAGGCCTCCCACAAGAAGTCTGAGTTTACTCGTGACAGCAGAAGTCTGACTTTACGCGTGTGAGGCCTGCTGCTCTCAGTTCCTTGCTGGGAGCTTCAGCCGGAGCGCTCGGGAGCTCGCCGGCACAAGAACTGTGAGTCCCCTCGCCCCACCCCGGCCTCAAGCAAAAGTCCAGATTTCCCCCGGCAGGAACACCTCGGAGTGCCATAGGAGCGAAGAAGCGTGCGTTAACGGAGGGCCTCAACAGTGCTAGGGCTTTATTTCACGAGACACCGTGCACTCACGTTCGTTGTAACAACTGTCAAAGGGCACTGGATGCCTTCCAACTCCTCTCTGGCGTTTGAGCCACAGGAAGTAAATGCATTCGTTTGATTAAGCTCCGAGAACGTGCAACGACGATGACGAAGCGCTGCCCTGTTCGCTCGAAAGCTCTCGTTTGTACGGCCTTCCCACGGCCTCAAGGTACGTCGTTCTAAACAGCCTTACATTCCACGCTGGGGTGCCCCCAATTGGGAATGCGGGCACTTCTGTGAGACACCAATGTGCGTCCCAAAGGAAACCGGGGTGGGGGGGTCTCCCCCAGGACGCCTGCGTACGGCAGTCGGTTGCCAGATGTTTACTTCCAGCCGGAGAAAGAGAAAAAGGACAGCTTTCCCAGGGACAATTCTGGACCCTTGGGAACATCCAGAATCACCAAAGCCTAAACTTGGCACGGCCTGGGGAACGCTCTTCCGCACGTCCAGCAATCCCCACGTCAAAACCTTTCTCGGCAGAGGCAGGCACTCTCTCCCTTGTACTAGATAGCTCGGCAGAGCCTCCCGAGAAACATGCTGCGTCATTCAGCTTGAAAGTGGGACGCGGATGGGAGAGTTCGCTTTCTCCCCGTTTGGAGGCGCCGTGCGCTTGGCTTCAAAGCTGCCCGAACAGCACTAGCGGCCCGACGTCTCTGCACGGCAGGATTGTCGTTGTGGGCCGAGGCTGCGTGTTCTCTCAAAGCGGAACACCGTGCTGGCAATACCTTGCTAGAAACTCCTCCCACGGCACTACATGTTCAGCTCCGGCCAAACGAAAGGTGACCTCAGGCCTCAAGGTAAGTTCCAGCGTTTCACGTCGGGGGAGTTGGGTGTGCAGTGGTTTCCATGAGGCCAGACTCCACCACGGAGTGCCTTAACTCTGCGACGCTCCTGGGGGCACACAGGATAGGAGCTCGTTCGCCAATTTCGCAGGATGACTTCTCTCCGTGCCGGAACGGCGGCTCCTGGCTTCTGAGGAACCTTAGCCTAAACAGGCCCCCGGAGAAAGCTCTTCACATTCAGAGCAAGGGCAACGTACTGCTCTCTGGCTTGCCTGGGTTGAGTGCCCCAGTCGTCAAAGAGCCTCGCGAAAGCAGTGCTGCGCAGACTCCCTTTGCCAGTCGAACGGCCTCCTTGACTGAAAGAGAACCGCAGTGCCAAAAGGCACCGTGCTGACGACTGGCTCCAGGAAGAGACTCGGGACAGCACTCTCATAGAAGCGAAAGCTAGGCTGTGCGCCCAGCCTGAGGAGCAGTACGTACGTTTGCCACACTTCTTTACACAGCTAGGCATGAGCCAGAGAGCCTTGGTCACTGAGGCCTACCTAAGGGACTGCCATACTTACCCAGTAGCTCCCACGCGGAGGTCCCTGTGCCCAAACGGGCCTCCACGGAAGGGCCCTGCTCCTCCCGTTGTGTTTCCTTGAGGTAATCAGAAACCGCTGAGGATCCCTATAGGAGCTCCGGTTTGAAGCTGGGCGACCCTGGCTAAACCTTATTCCCCTCCGTGGTAAACGAGACAGGGGCGGGTCCTAAGCTGCCTGAAGTACACTGCTCGCGCCCACCTTCTCTTTGCTGCCGGAAGGCCTCCCACAAGAAGTCTGAGTTTACTCGTGACAGCAGAAGTCTGACTTTACGCGTGTGAGGCCTGCTGCTCTCAGTTCCTTGCTGGGAGCTTCAGCCGGAGCGCTCGGGAGCTCGCCGGCACAAGAACTGTGAGTCCCCTCGCCCCACCCCGGCCTCAAGCAAAAGTCCAGATTTCCCCCGGCAGGAACACCTCGGAGTGCCATAGGAGCGAAGAAGCGTGCGTTAACGGAGGGCCTCAACAGTGCTAGGGCTTTATTTCACGAGACACCGTGCACTCACGTTCGTTGTAACAACTGTCAAAGGGCACTGGATGCCTTCCAACTCCTCTCTGGCGTTTGAGCCACAGGAAGTAAATGCATTCGTTTGATTAAGCTCCGAGAACGTGCAACGACGATGACGAAGCGCTGCCCTGTTCGCTCGAAAGCTCTCGTTTGTACGGCCTTCCCACGGCCTCAAGGTACGTCGTTCTAAACAGCCTTACATTCCACGCTGGGGTGCCCCCAATTGGGAATGCGGGCACTTCTGTGAGACACCAATGTGCGTCCCAAAGGAAACCGGGGTGGGGGGGTCTCCCCCAGGACGCCTGCGTACGGCAGTCGGTTGCCAGATGTTTACTTCCAGCCGGAGAAAGAGAAAAAGGACAGCTTTCCCAGGGACAATTCTGGACCCTTGGGAACATCCAGAATCACCAAAGCCTAAACTTGGCACGGCCTGGGGAACGCTCTTCCGCACGTCCAGCAATCCCCACGTCAAAACCTTTCTCGGCAGAGGCAGGCACTCTCTCCCTTGTACTAGATAGCTCGGCAGAGCCTCCCGAGAAACATGCTGCGTCATTCAGCTTGAAAGTGGGACGCGGATGGGAGAGTTCGCTTTCTCCCCGTTTGGAGGCGCCGTGCGCTTGGCTTCAAAGCTGCCCGAACAGCACTAGCGGCCCGACGTCTCTGCACGGCAGGATTGTCGTTGTGGGCCGAGGCTGCGTGTTCTCTCAAAGCGGAACACCGTGCTGGCAATACCTTGCTAGAAACTCCTCCCACGGCACTACATGTTCAGCTCCGGCCAAACGAAAGGTGACCTCAGGCCTCAAGGTAAGTTCCAGCGTTTCACGTCGGGGGAGTTGGGTGTGCAGTGGTTTCCATGAGGCCAGACTCCACCACGGAGTGCCTTAACTCTGCGACGCTCCTGGGGGCACACAGGATAGGAGCTCGTTCGCCAATTTCGCAGGATGACTTCTCTCCGTGCCGGAACGGCGGCTCCTGGCTTCTGAGGAACCTTAGCCTAAACAGGCCCCCGGAGAAAGCTCTTCACATTCAGAGCAAGGGCAACGTACTGCTCTCTGGCTTGCCTGGGTTGAGTGCCCCAGTCGTCAAAGAGCCTCGCGAAAGCAGTGCTGCGCAGACTCCCTTTGCCAGTCGAACGGCCTCCTTGACTGAAAGAGAACCGCAGTGCCAAAAGGCACCGTGCTGACGACTGGCTCCAGGAAGAGACTCGGGACAGCACTCTCATAGAAGCGAAAGCTAGGCTGTGCGCCCAGCCTGAGGAGCAGTACGTACGTTTGCCACACTTCTTTACACAGCTAGGCATGAGCCAGAGAGCCTTGGTCACTGAGGCCTACCTAAGGGACTGCCATACTTACCCAGTAGCTCCCACGCGGAGGTCCCTGTGCCCAAACGGGCCTCCACGGAAGGGCCCTGCTCCTCCCGTTGTGTTTCCTTGAGGTAATCAGAAACCGCTGAGGATCCCTATAGGAGCTCCGGTTTGAAGCTGGGCGACCCTGGCTAAACCTTATTCCCCTCCGTGGTAAACGAGACAGGGGCGGGTCCTAAGCTGCCTGAAGTACACTGCTCGCGCCCACCTTCTCTTTGCTGCCGGAAGGCCTCCCACAAGAAGTCTGAGTTTACTCGTGACAGCAGAAGTCTGACTTTACGCGTGTGAGGCCTGCTGCTCTCAGTTCCTTGCTGGGAGCTTCAGCCGGAGCGCTCGGGAGCTCGCCGGCACAAGAACTGTGAGTCCCCTCGCCCCACCCCGGCCTCAAGCAAAAGTCCAGATTTCCCCCGGCAGGAACACCTCGGAGTGCCATAGGAGCGAAGAAGCGTGCGTTAACGGAGGGCCTCAACAGTGCTAGGGCTTTATTTCACGAGACACCGTGCACTCACGTTCGTTGTAACAACTGTCAAAGGGCACTGGATGCCTTCCAACTCCTCTCTGGCGTTTGAGCCACAGGAAGTAAATGCATTCGTTTGATTAAGCTCCGAGAACGTGCAACGACGATGACGAAGCGCTGCCCTGTTCGCTCGAAAGCTCTCGTTTGTACGGCCTTCCCACGGCCTCAAGGTACGTCGTTCTAAACAGCCTTACATTCCACGCTGGGGTGCCCCCAATTGGGAATGCGGGCACTTCTGTGAGACACCAATGTGCGTCCCAAAGGAAACCGGGGTGGGGGGGTCTCCCCCAGGACGCCTGCGTACGGCAGTCGGTTGCCAGATGTTTACTTCCAGCCGGAGAAAGAGAAAAAGGACAGCTTTCCCAGGGACAATTCTGGACCCTTGGGAACATCCAGAATCACCAAAGCCTAAACTTGGCACGGCCTGGGGAACGCTCTTCCGCACGTCCAGCAATCCCCACGTCAAAACCTTTCTCGGCAGAGGCAGGCACTCTCTCCCTTGTACTAGATAGCTCGGCAGAGCCTCCCGAGAAACATGCTGCGTCATTCAGCTTGAAAGTGGGACGCGGATGGGAGAGTTCGCTTTCTCCCCGTTTGGAGGCGCCGTGCGCTTGGCTTCAAAGCTGCCCGAACAGCACTAGCGGCCCGACGTCTCTGCACGGCAGGATTGTCGTTGTGGGCCGAGGCTGCGTGTTCTCTCAAAGCGGAACACCGTGCTGGCAATACCTTGCTAGAAACTCCTCCCACGGCACTACATGTTCAGCTCCGGCCAAACGAAAGGTGACCTCAGGCCTCAAGGTAAGTTCCAGCGTTTCACGTCGGGGGAGTTGGGTGTGCAGTGGTTTCCATGAGGCCAGACTCCACCACGGAGTGCCTTAACTCTGCGACGCTCCTGGGGGCACACAGGATAGGAGCTCGTTCGCCAATTTCGCAGGATGACTTCTCTCCGTGCCGGAACGGCGGCTCCTGGCTTCTGAGGAACCTTAGCCTAAACAGGCCCCCGGAGAAAGCTCTTCACATTCAGAGCAAGGGCAACGTACTGCTCTCTGGCTTGCCTGGGTTGAGTGCCCCAGTCGTCAAAGAGCCTCGCGAAAGCAGTGCTGCGCAGACTCCCTTTGCCAGTCGAACGGCCTCCTTGACTGAAAGAGAACCGCAGTGCCAAAAGGCACCGTGCTGACGACTGGCTCCAGGAAGAGACTCGGGACAGCACTCTCATAGAAGCGAAAGCTAGGCTGTGCGCCCAGCCTGAGGAGCAGTACGTACGTTTGCCACACTTCTTTACACAGCTAGGCATGAGCCAGAGAGCCTTGGTCACTGAGGCCTACCTAAGGGACTGCCATACTTACCCAGTAGCTCCCACGCGGAGGTCCCTGTGCCCAAACGGGCCTCCACGGAAGGGCCCTGCTCCTCCCGTTGTGTTTCCTTGAGGTAATCAGAAACCGCTGAGGATCCCTATAGGAGCTCCGGTTTGAAGCTGGGCGACCCTGGCTAAACCTTATTCCCCTCCGTGGTAAACGAGACAGGGGCGGGTCCTAAGCTGCCTGAAGTACACTGCTCGCGCCCACCTTCTCTTTGCTGCCGGAAGGCCTCCCACAAGAAGTCTGAGTTTACTCGTGACAGCAGAAGTCTGACTTTACGCGTGTGAGGCCTGCTGCTCTCAGTTCCTTGCTGGGAGCTTCAGCCGGAGCGCTCGGGAGCTCGCCGGCACAAGAACTGTGAGTCCCCTCGCCCCACCCCGGCCTCAAGCAAAAGTCCAGATTTCCCCCGGCAGGAACACCTCGGAGTGCCATAGGAGCGAAGAAGCGTGCGTTAACGGAGGGCCTCAACAGTGCTAGGGCTTTATTTCACGAGACACCGTGCACTCACGTTCGTTGTAACAACTGTCAAAGGGCACTGGATGCCTTCCAACTCCTCTCTGGCGTTTGAGCCACAGGAAGTAAATGCATTCGTTTGATTAAGCTCCGAGAACGTGCAACGACGATGACGAAGCGCTGCCCTGTTCGCTCGAAAGCTCTCGTTTGTACGGCCTTCCCACGGCCTCAAGGTACGTCGTTCTAAACAGCCTTACATTCCACGCTGGGGTGCCCCCAATTGGGAATGCGGGCACTTCTGTGAGACACCAATGTGCGTCCCAAAGGAAACCGGGGTGGGGGGGTCTCCCCCAGGACGCCTGCGTACGGCAGTCGGTTGCCAGATGTTTACTTCCAGCCGGAGAAAGAGAAAAAGGACAGCTTTCCCAGGGACAATTCTGGACCCTTGGGAACATCCAGAATCACCAAAGCCTAAACTTGGCACGGCCTGGGGAACGCTCTTCCGCACGTCCAGCAATCCCCACGTCAAAACCTTTCTCGGCAGAGGCAGGCACTCTCTCCCTTGTACTAGATAGCTCGGCAGAGCCTCCCGAGAAACATGCTGCGTCATTCAGCTTGAAAGTGGGACGCGGATGGGAGAGTTCGCTTTCTCCCCGTTTGGAGGCGCCGTGCGCTTGGCTTCAAAGCTGCCCGAACAGCACTAGCGGCCCGACGTCTCTGCACGGCAGGATTGTCGTTGTGGGCCGAGGCTGCGTGTTCTCTCAAAGCGGAACACCGTGCTGGCAATACCTTGCTAGAAACTCCTCCCACGGCACTACATGTTCAGCTCCGGCCAAACGAAAGGTGACCTCAGGCCTCAAGGTAAGTTCCAGCGTTTCACGTCGGGGGAGTTGGGTGTGCAGTGGTTTCCATGAGGCCAGACTCCACCACGGAGTGCCTTAACTCTGCGACGCTCCTGGGGGCACACAGGATAGGAGCTCGTTCGCCAATTTCGCAGGATGACTTCTCTCCGTGCCGGAACGGCGGCTCCTGGCTTCTGAGGAACCTTAGCCTAAACAGGCCCCCGGAGAAAGCTCTTCACATTCAGAGCAAGGGCAACGTACTGCTCTCTGGCTTGCCTGGGTTGAGTGCCCCAGTCGTCAAAGAGCCTCGCGAAAGCAGTGCTGCGCAGACTCCCTTTGCCAGTCGAACGGCCTCCTTGACTGAAAGAGAACCGCAGTGCCAAAAGGCACCGTGCTGACGACTGGCTCCAGGAAGAGACTCGGGACAGCACTCTCATAGAAGCGAAAGCTAGGCTGTGCGCCCAGCCTGAGGAGCAGTACGTACGTTTGCCACACTTCTTTACACAGCTAGGCATGAGCCAGAGAGCCTTGGTCACTGAGGCCTACCTAAGGGACTGCCATACTTACCCAGTAGCTCCCACGCGGAGGTCCCTGTGCCCAAACGGGCCTCCACGGAAGGGCCCTGCTCCTCCCGTTGTGTTTCCTTGAGGTAATCAGAAACCGCTGAGGATCCCTATAGGAGCTCCGGTTTGAAGCTGGGCGACCCTGGCTAAACCTTATTCCCCTCCGTGGTAAACGAGACAGGGGCGGGTCCTAAGCTGCCTGAAGTACACTGCTCGCGCCCACCTTCTCTTTGCTGCCGGAAGGCCTCCCACAAGAAGTCTGAGTTTACTCGTGACAGCAGAAGTCTGACTTTACGCGTGTGAGGCCTGCTGCTCTCAGTTCCTTGCTGGGAGCTTCAGCCGGAGCGCTCGGGAGCTCGCCGGCACAAGAACTGTGAGTCCCCTCGCCCCACCCCGGCCTCAAGCAAAAGTCCAGATTTCCCCCGGCAGGAACACCTCGGAGTGCCATAGGAGCGAAGAAGCGTGCGTTAACGGAGGGCCTCAACAGTGCTAGGGCTTTATTTCACGAGACACCGTGCACTCACGTTCGTTGTAACAACTGTCAAAGGGCACTGGATGCCTTCCAACTCCTCTCTGGCGTTTGAGCCACAGGAAGTAAATGCATTCGTTTGATTAAGCTCCGAGAACGTGCAACGACGATGACGAAGCGCTGCCCTGTTCGCTCGAAAGCTCTCGTTTGTACGGCCTTCCCACGGCCTCAAGGTACGTCGTTCTAAACAGCCTTACATTCCACGCTGGTGTGCCCCCAATTGGGAATGCGGGCACTTCTGTGAGACACCAATGTGCGTCCCAAAGGAAACCGGGGTGGGGGGGTCTCCCCCAGGACGCCTGCGTACGGCAGTCGGTTGCCAGATGTTTACTTCCAGCCGGAGAAAGAGAAAAAGGACAGCTTTCCCAGGGACAATTCTGGACCCTTGGGAACATCCAGAATCACCAAAGCCTAAACTTGGCACGGCCTGGGGAACGCTCTTCCGCACGTCCAGCAATCCCCACGTCAAAACCTTTCTCGGCAGAGGCAGGCACTCTCTCCCTTGTACTAGATAGCTCGGCAGAGCCTCCCGAGAAACATGCTGCGTCATTCAGCTTGAAAGTGGGACGCGGATGGGAGAGTTCGCTTTCTCCCCGTTTGGAGGCGCCGTGCGCTTGGCTTCAAAGCTGCCCGAACAGCACTAGCGGCCCGACGTCTCTGCACGGCAGGATTGTCGTTGTGGGCCGAGGCTGCGTGTTCTCTCAAAGCGGAACACCGTGCTGGCAATACCTTGCTAGAAACTCCTCCCACGGCACTACATGTTCAGCTCCGGCCAAACGAAAGGTGACCTCAGGCCTCAAGGTAAGTTCCAGCGTTTCACGTCGGGGGAGTTGGGTGTGCAGTGGTTTCCATGAGGCCAGACTCCACCACGGAGTGCCTTAACTCTGCGACGCTCCTGGGGGCACACAGGATAGGAGCTCGTTCGCCAATTTCGCAGGATGACTTCTCTCCGTGCCGGAACGGCGGCTCCTGGCTTCTGAGGAACCTTAGCCTAAACAGGCCCCCGGAGAAAGCTCTTCACATTCAGAGCAAGGGCAACGTACTGCTCTCTGGCTTGCCTGGGTTGAGTGCCCCAGTCGTCAAAGAGCCTCGCGAAAGCAGTGCTGCGCAGACTCCCTTTGCCAGTCGAACGGCCTCCTTGACTGAAAGAGAACCGCAGTGCCAAAAGGCACCGTGCTGACGACTGGCTCCAGGAAGAGACTCGGGACAGCACTCTCATAGAAGCGAAAGCTAGGCTGTGCGCCCAGCCTGAGGAGCAGTACGTACGTTTGCCACACTTCTTTACACAGCTAGGCATGAGCCAGAGAGCCTTGGTCACTGAGGCCTACCTAAGGGACTGCCATACTTACCCAGTAGCTCCCACGCGGAGGTCCCTGTGCCCAAACGGGCCTCCACGGAAGGGCCCTGCTCCTCCCGTTGTGTTTCCTTGAGGTAATCAGAAACCGCTGAGGATCCCTATAGGAGCTCCGGTTTGAAGCTGGGCGACCCTGGCTAAACCTTATTCCCCTCCGTGGTAAACGAGACAGGGGCGGGTCCTAAGCTGCCTGAAGTACACTGCTCGCGCCCACCTTCTCTTTGCTGCCGGAAGGCCTCCCACAAGAAGTCTGAGTTTACTCGTGACAGCAGAAGTCTGACTTTACGCGTGTGAGGCCTGCTGCTCTCAGTTCCTTGCTGGGAGCTTCAGCCGGAGCGCTCGGGAGCTCGCCGGCACAAGAACTGTGAGTCCCCTCGCCCCACCCCGGCCTCAAGCAAAAGTCCAGATTTCCCCCGGCAGGAACACCTCGGAGTGCCATAGGAGCGAAGAAGCGTGCGTTAACGGAGGGCCTCAACAGTGCTAGGGCTTTATTTCACGAGACACCGTGCACTCACGTTCGTTGTAACAACTGTCAAAGGGCACTGGATGCCTTCCAACTCCTCTCTGGCGTTTGAGCCACAGGAAGTAAATGCATTCGTTTGATTAAGCTCCGAGAACGTGCAACGACGATGACGAAGCGCTGCCCTGTTCGCTCGAAAGCTCTCGTTTGTACGGCCTTCCCACGGCCTCAAGGTACGTCGTTCTAAACAGCCTTACATTCCACGCTGGTGTGCCCCCAATTGGGAATGCGGGCACTTCTGTGAGACACCAATGTGCGTCCCAAAGGAAACCGGGGTGGGGGGGTCTCCCCCAGGACGCCTGCGTACGGCAGTCGGTTGCCAGATGTTTACTTCCAGCCGGAGAAAGAGAAAAAGGACAGCTTTCCCAGGGACAATTCTGGACCCTTGGGAACATCCAGAATCACCAAAGCCTAAACTTGGCACGGCCTGGGGAACGCTCTTCCGCACGTCCAGCAATCCCCACGTCAAAACCTTTCTCGGCAGAGGCAGGCACTCTCTCCCTTGTACTAGATAGCTCGGCAGAGCCTCCCGAGAAACATGCTGCGTCATTCAGCTTGAAAGTGGGACGCGGATGGGAGAGTTCGCTTTCTCCCCGTTTGGAGGCGCCGTGCGCTTGGCTTCAAAGCTGCCCGAACAGCACTAGCGGCCCGACGTCTCTGCACGGCAGGATTGTCGTTGTGGGCCGAGGCTGCGTGTTCTCTCAAAGCGGAACACCGTGCTGGCAATACCTTGCTAGAAACTCCTCCCACGGCACTACATGTTCAGCTCCGGCCAAACGAAAGGTGACCTCAGGCCTCAAGGTAAGTTCCAGCGTTTCACGTCGGGGGAGTTGGGTGTGCAGTGGTTTCCATGAGGCCAGACTCCACCACGGAGTGCCTTAACTCTGCGACGCTCCTGGGGGCACACAGGATAGGAGCTCGTTCGCCAATTTCGCAGGATGACTTCTCTCCGTGCCGGAACGGCGGCTCCTGGCTTCTGAGGAACCTTAGCCTAAACAGGCCCCCGGAGAAAGCTCTTCACATTCAGAGCAAGGGCAACGTACTGCTCTCTGGCTTGCCTGGGTTGAGTGCCCCAGTCGTCAAAGAGCCTCGCGAAAGCAGTGCTGCGCAGACTCCCTTTGCCAGTCGAACGGCCTCCTTGACTGAAAGAGAACCGCAGTGCCAAAAGGCACCGTGCTGACGACTGGCTCCAGGAAGAGACTCGGGACAGCACTCTCATAGAAGCGAAAGCTAGGCTGTGCGCCCAGCCTGAGGAGCAGTACGTACGTTTGCCACACTTCTTTACACAGCTAGGCATGAGCCAGAGAGCCTTGGTCACTGAGGCCTACCTAAGGGACTGCCATACTTACCCAGTAGCTCCCACGCGGAGGTCCCTGTGCCCAAACGGGCCTCCACGGAAGGGCCCTGCTCCTCCCGTTGTGTTTCCTTGAGGTAATCAGAAACCGCTGAGGATCCCTATAGGAGCTCCGGTTTGAAGCTGGGCGACCCTGGCTAAACCTTATTCCCCTCCGTGGTAAACGAGACAGGGGCGGGTCCTAAGCTGCCTGAAGTACACTGCTCGCGCCCACCTTCTCTTTGCTGCCGGAAGGCCTCCCACAAGAAGTCTGAGTTTACTCGTGACAGCAGAAGTCTGACTTTACGCGTGTGAGGCCTGCTGCTCTCAGTTCCTTGCTGGGAGCTTCAGCCGGAGCGCTCGGGAGCTCGCCGGCACAAGAACTGTGAGTCCCCTCGCCCCACCCCGGCCTCAAGCAAAAGTCCAGATTTCCCCCGGCAGGAACACCTCGGAGTGCCATAGGAGCGAAGAAGCGTGCGTTAACGGAGGGCCTCAACAGTGCTAGGGCTTTATTTCACGAGACACCGTGCACTCACGTTCGTTGTAACAACTGTCAAAGGGCACTGGATGCCTTCCAACTCCTCTCTGGCGTTTGAGCCACAGGAAGTAAATGCATTCGTTTGATTAAGCTCCGAGAACGTGCAACGACGATGACGAAGCGCTGCCCTGTTCGCTCGAAAGCTCTCGTTTGTACGGCCTTCACACGGCCTCAAGGTACGTCGTTCTAAACAGCCTTACATTCCACGCTGGTGTGCCCCCAATTGGGAATGCGGGCACTTCTGTGAGACACCAATGTGCGTCCCAAAGGAAACCGGGGTGGGGGGGTCTCCCCCAGGACGCCTGCGTACGGCAGTCGGTTGCCAGATGTTTACTTCCAGCCGGAGAAAGAGAAAAAGGACAGCTTTCCCAGGGACAATTCTGGACCCTTGGGAACATCCAGAATCACCAAAGCCTAAACTTGGCACGGCCTGGGGAACGCTCTTCCGCACGTCCAGCAATCCCCACGTCAAAACCTTTCTCGGCAGAGGCAGGCACTCTCTCCCTTGTACTAGATAGCTCGGCAGAGCCTCCCGAGAAACATGCTGCGTCATTCAGCTTGAAAGTGGGACGCGGATGGGAGAGTTCGCTTTCTCCCCGTTTGGAGGCGCCGTGCGCTTGGCTTCAAAGCTGCCCGAACAGCACTAGCGGCCCGACGTCTCTGCACGGCAGGATTGTCGTTGTGGGCCGAGGCTGCGTGTTCTCTCAAAGCGGAACACCGTGCTGGCAATACCTTGCTAGAAACTCCTCCCACGGCACTACATGTTCAGCTCCGGCCAAACGAAAGGTGACCTCAGGCCTCAAGGTAAGTTCCAGCGTTTCACGTCGGGGGAGTTGGGTGTGCAGTGGTTTCCATGAGGCCAGACTCCACCACGGAGTGCCTTAACTCTGCGACGCTCCTGGGGGCACACAGGATAGGAGCTCGTTCGCCAATTTCGCAGGATGACTTCTCTCCGTGCCGGAACGGCGGCTCCTGGCTTCTGAGGAACCTTAGCCTAAACAGGCCCCCGGAGAAAGCTCTTCACATTCAGAGCAAGGGCAACGTACTGCTCTCTGGCTTGCCTGGGTTGAGTGCACCAGTCGTCAAAGAGCCTCGCGAAAGCAGTGCTGCGCAGACTCCCTTTGCCAGTCGAACGGCCTCCTTGACTGAAAGAGAACCGCAGTGCCAAAAGGCACCGTGCTGACGACTGGCTCCAGGAAGAGACTCGGGACAGCACTCTCATAGAAGCGAAAGCTAGGCTGTGCGCCCAGCCTGAGGAGCAGTACGTACGTTTGCCACACTTCTTTACACAGCTAGGCATGAGCCAGAGAGCCTTGGTCACTGAGGCCTACCTAAGGGACTGCCATACTTACCCAGTAGCTCCCACGCGGAGGTCCCTGTGCCCAAACGGGCCTCCACGGAAGGGCCCTGCTCCTCCCGTTGTGTTTCCTTGAGGTAATCAGAAACCGCTGAGGATCCCTATAGGAGCTCCGGTTTGAAGCTGGGCGACCCTGGCTAAACCTTATTCCCCTCCGTGGTAAACGAGACAGGGGCGGGTCCTAAGCTGCCTGAAGTACACTGCTCGCGCCCACCTTCTCTTTGCTGCCGGAAGGCCTCCCACAAGAAGTCTGAGTTTACTCGTGACAGCAGAAGTCTGACTTTACGCGTGTGAGGCCTGCTGCTCTCAGTTCCTTGCTGGGAGCTTCAGCCGGAGCGCTCGGGAGCTCGCCGGCACAAGAACTGTGAGTCCCCTCGCCCCACCCCGGCCTCAAGCAAAAGTCCAGATTTCCCCCGGCAGGAACACCTCGGAGTGCCATAGGAGCGAAGAAGCGTGCGTTAACGGAGGGCCTCAACAGTGCTAGGGCTTTATTTCACGAGACACCGTGCACTCACGTTCGTTGTAACAACTGTCAAAGGGCACTGGATGCCTTCCAACTCCTCTCTGGCGTTTGAGCCACAGGAAGTAAATGCATTCGTTTGATTAAGCTCCGAGAACGTGCAACGACGATGACGAAGCGCTGCCCTGTTCGCTCGAAAGCTCTCGTTTGTACGGCCTTCACACGGCCTCAAGGTACGTCGTTCTAAACAGCCTTACATTCCACGCTGGTGTGCCCCCAATTGGGAATGCGGGCACTTCTGTGAGACACCAATGTGCGTCCCAAAGGAAACCGGGGTGGGGGGGTCTCCCCCAGGACGCCTGCGTACGGCAGTCGGTTGCCAGATGTTTACTTCCAGCCGGAGAAAGAGAAAAAGGACAGCTTTCCCAGGGACAATTCTGGACCCTTGGGAACATCCAGAATCACCAAAGCCTAAACTTGGCACGGCCTGGGGAACGCTCTTCCGCACGTCCAGCAATCCCCACGTCAAAACCTTTCTCGGCAGAGGCAGGCACTCTCTCCCTTGTACTAGATAGCTCGGCAGAGCCTCCCGAGAAACATGCTGCGTCATTCAGCTTGAAAGTGGGACGCGGATGGGAGAGTTCGCTTTCTCCCCGTTTGGAGGCGCCGTGCGCTTGGCTTCAAAGCTGCCCGAACAGCACTAGCGGCCCGACGTCTCTGCACGGCAGGATTGTCGTTGTGGGCCGAGGCTGCGTGTTCTCTCAAAGCGGAACACCGTGCTGGCAATACCTTGCTAGAAACTCCTCCCACGGCACTACATGTTCAGCTCCGGCCAAACGAAAGGTGACCTCAGGCCTCAAGGTAAGTTCCAGCGTTTCACGTCGGGGGAGTTGGGTGTGCAGTGGTTTCCATGAGGCCAGACTCCACCACGGAGTGCCTTAACTCTGCGACGCTCCTGGGGGCACACAGGATAGGAGCTCGTTCGCCAATTTCGCAGGATGACTTCTCTCCGTGCCGGAACGGCGGCTCCTGGCTTCTGAGGAACCTTAGCCTAAACAGGCCCCCGGAGAAAGCTCTTCACATTCAGAGCAAGGGCAACGTACTGCTCTCTGGCTTGCCTGGGTTGAGTGCCCCAGTCGTCAAAGAGCCTCGCGAAAGCAGTGCTGCGCAGACTCCCTTTGCCAGTCGAACGGCCTCCTTGACTGAAAGAGAACCGCAGTGCCAAAAGGCACCGTGCTGACGACTGGCTCCAGGAAGAGACTCGGGACAGCACTCTCATAGAAGCGAAAGCTAGGCTGTGCGCCCAGCCTGAGGAGCAGTACGTACGTTTGCCACACTTCTTTACACAGCTAGGCATGAGCCAGAGAGCCTTGGTCACTGAGGCCTACCTAAGGGACTGCCATACTTACCCAGTAGCTCCCACGCGGAGGTCCCTGTGCCCAAACGGGCCTCCACGGAAGGGCCCTGCTCCTCCCGTTGTGTTTCCTTGAGGTAATCAGAAACCGCTGAGGATCCCTATAGGAGCTCCGGTTTGAAGCTGGGCGACCCTGGCTAAACCTTATTCCCCTCCGTGGTAAACGAGACAGGGGCGGGTCCTAAGCTGCCTGAAGTACACTGCTCGCGCCCACCTTCTCTTTGCTGCCGGAAGGCCTCCCACAAGAAGTCTGAGTTTACTCGTGACAGCAGAAGTCTGACTTTACGCGTGTGAGGCCTGCTGCTCTCAGTTCCTTGCTGGGAGCTTCAGCCGGAGCGCTCGGGAGCTCGCCGGCACAAGAACTGTGAGTCCCCTCGCCCCACCCCGGCCTCAAGCAAAAGTCCAGATTTCCCCCGGCAGGAACACCTCGGAGTGCCATAGGAGCGAAGAAGCGTGCGTTAACGGAGGGCCTCAACAGTGCTAGGGCTTTATTTCACGAGACACCGTGCACTCACGTTCGTTGTAACAACTGTCAAAGGGCACTGGATGCCTTCCAACTCCTCTCTGGCGTTTGAGCCACAGGAAGTAAATGCATTCGTTTGATTAAGCTCCGAGAACGTGCAACGACGATGACGAAGCGCTGCCCTGTTCGCTCGAAAGCTCTCGTTTGTACGGCCTTCACACGGCCTCAAGGTACGTCGTTCTAAACAGCCTTACATTCCACGCTGGTGTGCCCCCAATTGGGAATGCGGGCACTTCTGTGAGACACCAATGTGCGTCCCAAAGGAAACCGGGGTGGGGGGGTCTCCCCCAGGACGCCTGCGTACGGCAGTCGGTTGCCAGATGTTTACTTCCAGCCGGAGAAAGAGAAAAAGGACAGCTTTCCCAGGGACAATTCTGGACCCTTGGGAACATCCAGAATCACCAAAGCCTAAACTTGGCACGGCCTGGGGAACGCTCTTCCGCACGTCCAGCAATCCCCACGTCAAAACCTTTCTCGGCAGAGGCAGGCACTCTCTCCCTTGTACTAGATAGCTCGGCAGAGCCTCCCGAGAAACATGCTGCGTCATTCAGCTTGAAAGTGGGACGCGGATGGGAGAGTTCGCTTTCTCCCCGTTTGGAGGCGCCGTGCGCTTGGCTTCAAAGCTGCCCGAACAGCACTAGCGGCCCGACGTCTCTGCACGGCAGGATTGTCGTTGTGGGCCGAGGCTGCGTGTTCTCTCAAAGCGGAACACCGTGCTGGCAATACCTTGCTAGAAACTCCTCCCACGGCACTACATGTTCAGCTCCGGCCAAACGAAAGGTGACCTCAGGCCTCAAGGTAAGTTCCAGCGTTTCACGTCGGGGGAGTTGGGTGTGCAGTGGTTTCCATGAGGCCAGACTCCACCACGGAGTGCCTTAACTCTGCGACGCTCCTGGGGGCACACAGGATAGGAGCTCGTTCGCCAATTTCGCAGGATGACTTCTCTCCGTGCCGGAACGGCGGCTCCTGGCTTCTGAGGAACCTTAGCCTAAACAGGCCCCCGGAGAAAGCTCTTCACATTCAGAGCAAGGGCAACGTACTGCTCTCTGGCTTGCCTGGGTTGAGTGCCCCAGTCGTCAAAGAGCCTCGCGAAAGCAGTGCTGCGCAGACTCCCTTTGCCAGTCGAACGGCCTCCTTGACTGAAAGAGAACCGCAGTGCCAAAAGGCACCGTGCTGACGACTGGCTCCAGGAAGAGACTCGGGACAGCACTCTCATAGAAGCGAAAGCTAGGCTGTGCGCCCAGCCTGAGGAGCAGTACGTACGTTTGCCACACTTCTTTACACAGCTAGGCATGAGCCAGAGAGCCTTGGTCACTGAGGCCTACCTAAGGGACTGCCATACTTACCCAGTAGCTCCCACGCGGAGGTCCCTGTGCCCAAACGGGCCTCCACGGAAGGGCCCTGCTCCTCCCGTTGTGTTTCCTTGAGGTAATCAGAAACCGCTGAGGATCCCTATAGGAGCTCCGGTTTGAAGCTGGGCGACCCTGGCTAAACCTTATTCCCCTCCGTGGTAAACGAGACAGGGGCGGGTCCTAAGCTGCCTGAAGTACACTGCTCGCGCCCACCTTCTCTTTGCTGCCGGAAGGCCTCCCACAAGAAGTCTGAGTTTACTCGTGACAGCAGAAGTCTGACTTTACGCGTGTGAGGCCTGCTGCTCTCAGTTCCTTGCTGGGAGCTTCAGCCGGAGCGCTCGGGAGCTCGCCGGCACAAGAACTGTGAGTCCCCTCGCCCCACCCCGGCCTCAAGCAAAAGTCCAGATTTCCCCCGGCAGGAACACCTCGGAGTGCCATAGGAGCGAAGAAGCGTGCGTTAACGGAGGGCCTCAACAGTGCTAGGGCTTTATTTCACGAGACACCGTGCACTCACGTTCGTTGTAACAACTGTCAAAGGGCACTGGATGCCTTCCAACTCCTCTCTGGCGTTTGAGCCACAGGAAGTAAATGCATTCGTTTGATTAAGCTCCGAGAACGTGCAACGACGATGACGAAGCGCTGCCCTGTTCGCTCGAAAGCTCTCGTTTGTACGGCCTTCACACGGCCTCAAGGTACGTCGTTCTAAACAGCCTTACATTCCACGCTGGTGTGCCCCCAATTGGGAATGCGGGCACTTCTGTGAGACACCAATGTGCGTCCCAAAGGAAACCGGGGTGGGGGGGTCTCCCCCAGGACGCCTGCGTACGGCAGTCGGTTGCCAGATGTTTACTTCCAGCCGGAGAAAGAGAAAAAGGACAGCTTTCCCAGGGACAATTCTGGACCCTTGGGAACATCCAGAATCACCAAAGCCTAAACTTGGCACGGCCTGGGGAACGCTCTTCCGCACGTCCAGCAATCCCCACGTCAAAACCTTTCTCGGCAGAGGCAGGCACTCTCTCCCTTGTACTAGATAGCTCGGCAGAGCCTCCCGAGAAACATGCTGCGTCATTCAGCTTGAAAGTGGGACGCGGATGGGAGAGTTCGCTTTCTCCCCGTTTGGAGGCGCCGTGCGCTTGGCTTCAAAGCTGCCCGAACAGCACTAGCGGCCCGACGTCTCTGCACGGCAGGATTGTCGTTGTGGGCCGAGGCTGCGTGTTCTCTCAAAGCGGAACACCGTGCTGGCAATACCTTGCTAGAAACTCCTCCCACGGCACTACATGTTCAGCTCCGGCCAAACGAAAGGTGACCTCAGGCCTCAAGGTAAGTTCCAGCGTTTCACGTCGGGGGAGTTGGGTGTGCAGTGGTTTCCATGAGGCCAGACTCCACCACGGAGTGCCTTAACTCTGCGACGCTCCTGGGGGCACACAGGATAGGAGCTCGTTCGCCAATTTCGCAGGATGACTTCTCTCCGTGCCGGAACGGCGGCTCCTGGCTTCTGAGGAACCTTAGCCTAAACAGGCCCCCGGAGAAAGCTCTTCACATTCAGAGCAAGGGCAACGTACTGCTCTCTGGCTTGCCTGGGTTGAGTGCCCCAGTCGTCAAAGAGCCTCGCGAAAGCAGTGCTGCGCAGACTCCCTTTGCCAGTCGAACGGCCTCCTTGACTGAAAGAGAACCGCAGTGCCAAAAGGCACCGTGCTGACGACTGGCTCCAGGAAGAGACTCGGGACAGCACTCTCATAGAAGCGAAAGCTAGGCTGTGCGCCCAGCCTGAGGAGCAGTACGTACGTTTGCCACACTTCTTTACACAGCTAGGCATGAGCCAGAGAGCCTTGGTCACTGAGGCCTACCTAAGGGACTGCCATACTTACCCAGTAGCTCCCACGCGGAGGTCCCTGTGCCCAAACGGGCCTCCACGGAAGGGCCCTGCTCCTCCCGTTGTGTTTCCTTGAGGTAATCAGAAACCGCTGAGGATCCCTATAGGAGCTCCGGTTTGAAGCTGGGCGACCCTGGCTAAACCTTATTCCCCTCCGTGGTAAACGAGACAGGGGCGGGTCCTAAGCTGCCTGAAGTACACTGCTCGCGCCCACCTTCTCTTTGCTGCCGGAAGGCCTCCCACAAGAAGTCTGAGTTTACTCGTGACAGCAGAAGTCTGACTTTACGCGTGTGAGGCCTGCTGCTCTCAGTTCCTTGCTGGGAGCTTCAGCCGGAGCGCTCGGGAGCTCGCCGGCACAAGAACTGTGAGTCCCCTCGCCCCACCCCGGCCTCAAGCAAAAGTCCAGATTTCCCCCGGCAGGAACACCTCGGAGTGCCATAGGAGCGAAGAAGCGTGCGTTAACGGAGGGCCTCAACAGTGCTAGGGCTTTATTTCACGAGACACCGTGCACTCACGTTCGTTGTAACAACTGTCAAAGGGCACTGGATGCCTTCCAACTCCTCTCTGGCGTTTGAGCCACAGGAAGTAAATGCATTCGTTTGATTAAGCTCCGAGAACGTGCAACGACGATGACGAAGCGCTGCCCTGTTCGCTCGAAAGCTCTCGTTTGTACGGCCTTCCCACGGCCTCAAGGTACGTCGTTCTAAACAGCCTTACATTCCACGCTGGTGTGCCCCCAATTGGGAATGCGGGCACTTCTGTGAGACACCAATGTGCGTCCCAAAGGAAACCGGGGTGGGGGGGTCTCCCCCAGGACGCCTGCGTACGGCAGTCGGTTGCCAGATGTTTACTTCCAGCCGGAGAAAGAGAAAAAGGACAGCTTTCCCAGGGACAATTCTGGACCCTTGGGAACATCCAGAATCACCAAAGCCTAAACTTGGCACGGCCTGGGGAACGCTCTTCCGCACGTCCAGCAATCCCCACGTCAAAACCTTTCTCGGCAGAGGCAGGCACTCTCTCCCTTGTACTAGATAGCTCGGCAGAGCCTCCCGAGAAACATGCTGCGTCATTCAGCTTGAAAGTGGGACGCGGATGGGAGAGTTCGCTTTCTCCCCGTTTGGAGGCGCCGTGCGCTTGGCTTCAAAGCTGCCCGAACAGCACTAGCGGCCCGACGTCTCTGCACGGCAGGATTGTCGTTGTGGGCCGAGGCTGCGTGTTCTCTCAAAGCGGAACACCGTGCTGGCAATACCTTGCTAGAAACTCCTCCCACGGCACTACATGTTCAGCTCCGGCCAAACGAAAGGTGACCTCAGGCCTCAAGGTAAGTTCCAGCGTTTCACGTCGGGGGAGTTGGGTGTGCAGTGGTTTCCATGAGGCCAGACTCCACCACGGAGTGCCTTAACTCTGCGACGCTCCTGGGGGCACACAGGATAGGAGCTCGTTCGCCAATTTCGCAGGATGACTTCTCTCCGTGCCGGAACGGCGGCTCCTGGCTTCTGAGGAACCTTAGCCTAAACAGGCCCCCGGAGAAAGCTCTTCACATTCAGAGCAAGGGCAACGTACTGCTCTCTGGCTTGCCTGGGTTGAGTGCCCCAGTCGTCAAAGAGCCTCGCGAAAGCAGTGCTGCGCAGACTCCCTTTGCCAGTCGAACGGCCTCCTTGACTGAAAGAGAACCGCAGTGCCAAAAGGCACCGTGCTGACGACTGGCTCCAGGAAGAGACTCGGGACAGCACTCTCATAGAAGCGAAAGCTAGGCTGTGCGCCCAGCCTGAGGAGCAGTACGTACGTTTGCCACACTTCTTTACACAGCTAGGCATGAGCCAGAGAGCCTTGGTCACTGAGGCCTACCTAAGGGACTGCCATACTTACCCAGTAGCTCCCACGCGGAGGTCCCTGTGCCCAAACGGGCCTCCACGGAAGGGCCCTGCTCCTCCCGTTGTGTTTCCTTGAGGTAATCAGAAACCGCTGAGGATCCCTATAGGAGCTCCGGTTTGAAGCTGGGCGACCCTGGCTAAACCTTATTCCCCTCCGTGGTAAACGAGACAGGGGCGGGTCCTAAGCTGCCTGAAGTACACTGCTCGCGCCCACCTTCTCTTTGCTGCCGGAAGGCCTCCCACAAGAAGTCTGAGTTTACTCGTGACAGCAGAAGTCTGACTTTACGCGTGTGAGGCCTGCTGCTCTCAGTTCCTTGCTGGGAGCTTCAGCCGGAGCGCTCGGGAGCTCGCCGGCACAAGAACTGTGAGTCCCCTCGCCCCACCCCGGCCTCAAGCAAAAGTCCAGATTTCCCCCGGCAGGAACACCTCGGAGTGCCATAGGAGCGAAGAAGCGTGCGTTAACGGAGGGCCTCAACAGTGCTAGGGCTTTATTTCACGAGACACCGTGCACTCACGTTCGTTGTAACAACTGTCAAAGGGCACTGGATGCCTTCCAACTCCTCTCTGGCGTTTGAGCCACAGGAAGTAAATGCATTCGTTTGATTAAGCTCCGAGAACGTGCAACGACGATGACGAAGCGCTGCCCTGTTCGCTCGAAAGCTCTCGTTTGTACGGCCTTCACACGGCCTCAAGGTACGTCGTTCTAAACAGCCTTACATTCCACGCTGGTGTGCCCCCAATTGGGAATGCGGGCACTTCTGTGAGACACCAATGTGCGTCCCAAAGGAAACCGGGGTGGGGGGGTCTCCCCCAGGACGCCTGCGTACGGCAGTCGGTTGCCAGATGTTTACTTCCAGCCGGAGAAAGAGAAAAAGGACAGCTTTCCCAGGGACAATTCTGGACCCTTGGGAACATCCAGAATCACCAAAGCCTAAACTTGGCACGGCCTGGGGAACGCTCTTCCGCACGTCCAGCAATCCCCACGTCAAAACCTTTCTCGGCAGAGGCAGGCACTCTCTCCCTTGTACTAGATAGCTCGGCAGAGCCTCCCGAGAAACATGCTGCGTCATTCAGCTTGAAAGTGGGACGCGGATGGGAGAGTTCGCTTTCTCCCCGTTTGGAGGCGCCGTGCGCTTGGCTTCAAAGCTGCCCGAACAGCACTAGCGGCCCGACGTCTCTGCACGGCAGGATTGTCGTTGTGGGCCGAGGCTGCGTGTTCTCTCAAAGCGGAACACCGTGCTGGCAATACCTTGCTAGAAACTCCTCCCACGGCACTACATGTTCAGCTCCGGCCAAACGAAAGGTGACCTCAGGCCTCAAGGTAAGTTCCAGCGTTTCACGTCGGGGGAGTTGGGTGTGCAGTGGTTTCCATGAGGCCAGACTCCACCACGGAGTGCCTTAACTCTGCGACGCTCCTGGGGGCACACAGGATAGGAGCTCGTTCGCCAATTTCGCAGGATGACTTCTCTCCGTGCCGGAACGGCGGCTCCTGGCTTCTGAGGAACCTTAGCCTAAACAGGCCCCCGGAGAAAGCTCTTCACATTCAGAGCAAGGGCAACGTACTGCTCTCTGGCTTGCCTGGGTTGAGTGCCCCAGTCGTCAAAGAGCCTCGCGAAAGCAGTGCTGCGCAGACTCCCTTTGCCAGTCGAACGGCCTCCTTGACTGAAAGAGAACCGCAGTGCCAAAAGGCACCGTGCTGACGACTGGCTCCAGGAAGAGACTCGGGACAGCACTCTCATAGAAGCGAAAGCTAGGCTGTGCGCCCAGCCTGAGGAGCAGTACGTACGTTTGCCACACTTCTTTACACAGCTAGGCATGAGCCAGAGAGCCTTGGTCACTGAGGCCTACCTAAGGGACTGCCATACTTACCCAGTAGCTCCCACGCGGAGGTCCCTGTGCCCAAACGGGCCTCCACGGAAGGGCCCTGCTCCTCCCGTTGTGTTTCCTTGAGGTAATCAGAAACCGCTGAGGATCCCTATAGGAGCTCCGGTTTGAAGCTGGGCGACCCTGGCTAAACCTTATTCCCCTCCGTGGTAAACGAGACAGGGGCGGGTCCTAAGCTGCCTGAAGTACACTGCTCGCGCCCACCTTCTCTTTGCTGCCGGAAGGCCTCCCACAAGAAGTCTGAGTTTACTCGTGACAGCAGAAGTCTGACTTTACGCGTGTGAGGCCTGCTGCTCTCAGTTCCTTGCTGGGAGCTTCAGCCGGAGCGCTCGGGAGCTCGCCGGCACAAGAACTGTGAGTCCCCTCGCCCCACCCCGGCCTCAAGCAAAAGTCCAGATTTCCCCCGGCAGGAACACCTCGGAGTGCCATAGGAGCGAAGAAGCGTGCGTTAACGGAGGGCCTCAACAGTGCTAGGGCTTTATTTCACGAGACACCGTGCACTCACGTTCGTTGTAACAACTGTCAAAGGGCACTGGATGCCTTCCAACTCCTCTCTGGCGTTTGAGCCACAGGAAGTAAATGCATTCGTTTGATTAAGCTCCGAGAACGTGCAACGACGATGACGAAGCGCTGCCCTGTTCGCTCGAAAGCTCTCGTTTGTACGGCCTTCCCACGGCCTCAAGGTACGTCGTTCTAAACAGCCTTACATTCCACGCTGGGGTGCCCCCAATTGGGAATGCGGGCACTTCTGTGAGACACCAATGTGCGTCCCAAAGGAAACCGGGGTGGGGGGGTCTCCCCCAGGACGCCTGCGTACGGCAGTCGGTTGCCAGATGTTTACTTCCAGCCGGAGAAAGAGAAAAAGGACAGCTTTCCCAGGGACAATTCTGGACCCTTGGGAACATCCAGAATCACCAAAGCCTAAACTTGGCACGGCCTGGGGAACGCTCTTCCGCACGTCCAGCAATCCCCACGTCAAAACCTTTCTCGGCAGAGGCAGGCACTCTCTCCCTTGTACTAGATAGCTCGGCAGAGCCTCCCGAGAAACATGCTGCGTCATTCAGCTTGAAAGTGGGACGCGGATGGGAGAGTTCGCTTTCTCCCCGTTTGGAGGCGCCGTGCGCTTGGCTTCAAAGCTGCCCGAACAGCACTAGCGGCCCGACGTCTCTGCACGGCAGGATTGTCGTTGTGGGCCGAGGCTGCGTGTTCTCTCAAAGCGGAACACCGTGCTGGCAATACCTTGCTAGAAACTCCTCCCACGGCACTACATGTTCAGCTCCGGCCAAACGAAAGGTGACCTCAGGCCTCAAGGTAAGTTCCAGCGTTTCACGTCGGGGGAGTTGGGTGTGCAGTGGTTTCCATGAGGCCAGACTCCACCACGGAGTGCCTTAACTCTGCGACGCTCCTGGGGGCACACAGGATAGGAGCTCGTTCGCCAATTTCGCAGGATGACTTCTCTCCGTGCCGGAACGGCGGCTCCTGGCTTCTGAGGAACCTTAGCCTAAACAGGCCCCCGGAGAAAGCTCTTCACATTCAGAGCAAGGGCAACGTACTGCTCTCTGGCTTGCCTGGGTTGAGTGCCCCAGTCGTCAAAGAGCCTCGCGAAAGCAGTGCTGCGCAGACTCCCTTTGCCAGTCGAACGGCCTCCTTGACTGAAAGAGAACCGCAGTGCCAAAAGGCACCGTGCTGACGACTGGCTCCAGGAAGAGACTCGGGACAGCACTCTCATAGAAGCGAAAGCTAGGCTGTGCGCCCAGCCTGAGGAGCAGTACGTACGTTTGCCACACTTCTTTACACAGCTAGGCATGAGCCAGAGAGCCTTGGTCACTGAGGCCTACCTAAGGGACTGCCATACTTACCCAGTAGCTCCCACGCGGAGGTCCCTGTGCCCAAACGGGCCTCCACGGAAGGGCCCTGCTCCTCCCGTTGTGTTTCCTTGAGGTAATCAGAAACCGCTGAGGATCCCTATAGGAGCTCCGGTTTGAAGCTGGGCGACCCTGGCTAAACCTTATTCCCCTCCGTGGTAAACGAGACAGGGGCGGGTCCTAAGCTGCCTGAAGTACACTGCTCGCGCCCACCTTCTCTTTGCTGCCGGAAGGCCTCCCACAAGAAGTCTGAGTTTACTCGTGACAGCAGAAGTCTGACTTTACGCGTGTGAGGCCTGCTGCTCTCAGTTCCTTGCTGGGAGCTTCAGCCGGAGCGCTCGGGAGCTCGCCGGCACAAGAACTGTGAGTCCCCTCGCCCCACCCCGGCCTCAAGCAAAAGTCCAGATTTCCCCCGGCAGGAACACCTCGGAGTGCCATAGGAGCGAAGAAGCGTGCGTTAACGGAGGGCCTCAACAGTGCTAGGGCTTTATTTCACGAGACACCGTGCACTCACGTTCGTTGTAACAACTGTCAAAGGGCACTGGATGCCTTCCAACTCCTCTCTGGCGTTTGAGCCACAGGAAGTAAATGCATTCGTTTGATTAAGCTCCGAGAACGTGCAACGACGATGACGAAGCGCTGCCCTGTTCGCTCGAAAGCTCTCGTTTGTACGGCCTTCCCACGGCCTCAAGGTACGTCGTTCTAAACAGCCTTACATTCCACGCTGGTGTGCCCCCAATTGGGAATGCGGGCACTTCTGTGAGACACCAATGTGCGTCCCAAAGGAAACCGGGGTGGGGGGGTCTCCCCCAGGACGCCTGCGTACGGCAGTCGGTTGCCAGATGTTTACTTCCAGCCGGAGAAAGAGAAAAAGGACAGCTTTCCCAGGGACAATTCTGGACCCTTGGGAACATCCAGAATCACCAAAGCCTAAACTTGGCACGGCCTGGGGAACGCTCTTCCGCACGTCCAGCAATCCCCACGTCAAAACCTTTCTCGGCAGAGGCAGGCACTCTCTCCCTTGTACTAGATAGCTCGGCAGAGCCTCCCGAGAAACATGCTGCGTCATTCAGCTTGAAAGTGGGACGCGGATGGGAGAGTTCGCTTTCTCCCCGTTTGGAGGCGCCGTGCGCTTGGCTTCAAAGCTGCCCGAACAGCACTAGCGGCCCGACGTCTCTGCACGGCAGGATTGTCGTTGTGGGCCGAGGCTGCGTGTTCTCTCAAAGCGGAACACCGTGCTGGCAATACCTTGCTAGAAACTCCTCCCACGGCACTACATGTTCAGCTCCGGCCAAACGAAAGGTGACCTCAGGCCTCAAGGTAAGTTCCAGCGTTTCACGTCGGGGGAGTTGGGTGTGCAGTGGTTTCCATGAGGCCAGACTCCACCACGGAGTGCCTTAACTCTGCGACGCTCCTGGGGGCACACAGGATAGGAGCTCGTTCGCCAATTTCGCAGGATGACTTCTCTCCGTGCCGGAACGGCGGCTCCTGGCTTCTGAGGAACCTTAGCCTAAACAGGCCCCCGGAGAAAGCTCTTCACATTCAGAGCAAGGGCAACGTACTGCTCTCTGGCTTGCCTGGGTTGAGTGCCCCAGTCGTCAAAGAGCCTCACGAAAGCAGTGCTGCGCAGACTCCCTTTGCCAGTCGAACGGCCTCCTTGACTGAAAGAGAACCGCAGTGCCAAAAGGCACCGTGCTGACGACTGGCTCCAGGAAGAGACTCGGGACAGCACTCTCATAGAAGCGAAAGCTAGGCTGTGCGCCCAGCCTGAGGAGCAGTACGTACGTTTGCCACACTTCTTTACACAGCTAGGCATGAGCCAGAGAGCCTTGGTCACTGAGGCCTACCTAAGGGACTGCCATACTTACCCAGTAGCTCCCACGCGGAGGTCCCTGTGCCCAAACGGGCCTCCACGGAAGGGCCCTGCTCCTCCCGTTGTGTTTCCTTGAGGTAATCAGAAACCGCTGAGGATCCCTATAGGAGCTCCGGTTTGAAGCTGGGCGACCCTGGCTAAACCTTATTCCCCTCCGTGGTAAACGAGACAGGGGCGGGTCCTAAGCTGCCTGAAGTACACTGCTCGCGCCCACCTTCTCTTTGCTGCCGGAAGGCCTCCCACAAGAAGTCTGAGTTTACTCGTGACAGCAGAAGTCTGACTTTACGCGTGTGAGGCCTGCTGCTCTCAGTTCCTTGCTGGGAGCTTCAGCCGGAGCGCTCGGGAGCTCGCCGGCACAAGAACTGTGAGTCCCCTCGCCCCACCCCGGCCTCAAGCAAAAGTCCAGATTTCCCCCGGCAGGAACACCTCGGAGTGCCATAGGAGCGAAGAAGCGTGCGTTAACGGAGGGCCTCAACAGTGCTAGGGCTTTATTTCACGAGACACCGTGCACTCACGTTCGTTGTAACAACTGTCAAAGGGCACTGGATGCCTTCCAACTCCTCTCTGGCGTTTGAGCCACAGGAAGTAAATGCATTCGTTTGATTAAGCTCCGAGAACGTGCAACGACGATGACGAAGCGCTGCCCTGTTCGCTCGAAAGCTCTCGTTTGTACGGCCTTCCCACGGCCTCAAGGTACGTCGTTCTAAACAGCCTTACATTCCACGCTGGTGTGCCCCCAATTGGGAATGCGGGCACTTCTGTGAGACACCAATGTGCGTCCCTAAGGAAACCGGGGTGGGGGGGTCTCCCCCAGGACGCCTGCGTACGGCAGTCGGTTGCCAGATGTTTACTTCCAGCCGGAGAAAGAGAAAAAGGACAGCTTTCCCAGGGACAATTCTGGACCCTTGGGAACATCCAGAATCACCAAAGCCTAAACTTGGCACGGCCTGGGGAACGCTCTTCCGCACGTCCAGCAATCCCCACGTCAAAACCTTTCTCGGCAGAGGCAGGCACTCTCTCCCTTGTACTAGATAGCTCGGCAGAGCCTCCCGAGAAACATGCTGCGTCATTCAGCTTGAAAGTGGGACGCGGATGGGAGAGTTCGCTTTCTCCCCGTTTGGAGGCGCCGTGCGCTTGGCTTCAAAGCTGCCCGAACAGCACTAGCGGCCCGACGTCTCTGCACGGCAGGATTGTCGTTGTGGGCCGAGGCTGCGTGTTCTCTCAAAGCGGAACACCGTGCTGGCAATACCTTGCTAGAAACTCCTCCCACGGCACTACATGTTCAGCTCCGGCCAAACGAAAGGTGACCTCAGGCCTCAAGGTAAGTTCCAGCGTTTCACGTCGGGGGAGTTGGGTGTGCAGTGGTTTCCATGAGGCCAGACTCCACCACGGAGTGCCTTAACTCTGCGACGCTCCTGGGGGCACACAGGATAGGAGCTCGTTCGCCAATTTCGCAGGATGACTTCTCTCCGTGCCGGAACGGCGGCTCCTGGCTTCTGAGGAACCTTAGCCTAAACAGGCCCCCGGAGAAAGCTCTTCACATTCAGAGCAAGGGCAACGTACTGCTCTCTGGCTTGCCTGGGTTGAGTGCCCCAGTCGTCAAAGAGCCTCGCGAAAGCAGTGCTGCGCAGACTCCCTTTGCCAGTCGAACGGCCTCCTTGACTGAAAGAGAACCGCAGTGCCAAAAGGCACCGTGCTGACGACTGGCTCCAGGAAGAGACTCGGGACAGCACTCTCATAGAAGCGAAAGCTAGGCTGTGCGCCCAGCCTGAGGAGCAGTACGTACGTTTGCCACACTTCTTTACACAGCTAGGCATGAGCCAGAGAGCCTTGGTCACTGAGGCCTACCTAAGGGACTGCCATACTTACCCAGTAGCTCCCACGCGGAGGTCCCTGTGCCCAAACGGGCCTCCACGGAAGGGCCCTGCTCCTCCCGTTGTGTTTCCTTGAGGTAATCAGAAACCGCTGAGGATCCCTATAGGAGCTCCGGTTTGAAGCTGGGCGACCCTGGCTAAACCTTATTCCCCTCCGTGGTAAACGAGACAGGGGCGGGTCCTAAGCTGCCTGAAGTACACTGCTCGCGCCCACCTTCTCTTTGCTGCCGGAAGGCCTCCCACAAGAAGTCTGAGTTTACTCGTGACAGCAGAAGTCTGACTTTACGCGTGTGAGGCCTGCTGCTCTCAGTTCCTTGCTGGGAGCTTCAGCCGGAGCGCTCGGGAGCTCGCCGGCACAAGAACTGTGAGTCCCCTCGCCCCACCCCGGCCTCAAGCAAAAGTCCAGATTTCCCCCGGCAGGAACACCTCGGAGTGCCATAGGAGCGAAGAAGCGTGCGTTAACGGAGGGCCTCAACAGTGCTAGGGCTTTATTTCACGAGACACCGTGCACTCACGTTCGTTGTAACAACTGTCAAAGGGCACTGGATGCCTTCCAACTCCTCTCTGGCGTTTGAGCCACAGGAAGTAAATGCATTCGTTTGATTAAGCTCCGAGAACGTGCAACGACGATGACGAAGCGCTGCCCTGTTCGCTCGAAAGCTCTCGTTTGTACGGCCTTCACACGGCCTCAAGGTACGTCGTTCTAAACAGCCTTACATTCCACGCTGGTGTGCCCCCAATTGGGAATGCGGGCACTTCTGTGAGACACCAATGTGCGTCCCAAAGGAAACCGGGGTGGGGGGGTCTCCCCCAGGACGCCTGCGTACGGCAGTCGGTTGCCAGATGTTTACTTCCAGCCGGAGAAAGAGAAAAAGGACAGCTTTCCCAGGGACAATTCTGGACCCTTGGGAACATCCAGAATCACCAAAGCCTAAACTTGGCACGGCCTGGGGAACGCTCTTCCGCACGTCCAGCAATCCCCACGTCAAAACCTTTCTCGGCAGAGGCAGGCACTCTCTCCCTTGTACTAGATAGCTCGGCAGAGCCTCCCGAGAAACATGCTGCGTCATTCAGCTTGAAAGTGGGACGCGGATGGGAGAGTTCGCTTTCTCCCCGTTTGGAGGCGCCGTGCGCTTGGCTTCAAAGCTGCCCGAACAGCACTAGCGGCCCGACGTCTCTGCACGGCAGGATTGTCGTTGTGGGCCGAGGCTGCGTGTTCTCTCAAAGCGGAACACCGTGCTGGCAATACCTTGCTAGAAACTCCTCCCACGGCACTACATGTTCAGCTCCGGCCAAACGAAAGGTGACCTCAGGCCTCAAGGTAAGTTCCAGCGTTTCACGTCGGGGGAGTTGGGTGTGCAGTGGTTTCCATGAGGCCAGACTCCACCACGGAGTGCCTTAACTCTGCGACGCTCCTGGGGGCACACAGGATAGGAGCTCGTTCGCCAATTTCGCAGGATGACTTCTCTCCGTGCCGGAACGGCGGCTCCTGGCTTCTGAGGAACCTTAGCCTAAACAGGCCCCCGGAGAAAGCTCTTCACATTCAGAGCAAGGGCAACGTACTGCTCTCTGGCTTGCCTGGGTTGAGTGCCCCAGTCGTCAAAGAGCCTCGCGAAAGCAGTGCTGCGCAGACTCCCTTTGCCAGTCGAACGGCCTCCTTGACTGAAAGAGAACCGCAGTGCCAAAAGGCACCGTGCTGACGACTGGCTCCAGGAAGAGACTCGGGACAGCACTCTCATAGAAGCGAAAGCTAGGCTGTGCGCCCAGCCTGAGGAGCAGTACGTACGTTTGCCACACTTCTTTACACAGCTAGGCATGAGCCAGAGAGCCTTGGTCACTGAGGCCTACCTAAGGGACTGCCATACTTACCCAGTAGCTCCCACGCGGAGGTCCCTGTGCCCAAACGGGCCTCCACGGAAGGGCCCTGCTCCTCCCGTTGTGTTTCCTTGAGGTAATCAGAAACCGCTGAGGATCCCTATAGGAGCTCCGGTTTGAAGCTGGGCGACCCTGGCTAAACCTTATTCCCCTCCGTGGTAAACGAGACAGGGGCGGGTCCTAAGCTGCCTGAAGTACACTGCTCGCGCCCACCTTCTCTTTGCTGCCGGAAGGCCTCCCACAAGAAGTCTGAGTTTACTCGTGACAGCAGAAGTCTGACTTTACGCGTGTGAGGCCTGCTGCTCTCAGTTCCTTGCTGGGAGCTTCAGCCGGAGCGCTCGGGAGCTCGCCGGCACAAGAACTGTGAGTCCCCTCGCCCCACCCCGGCCTCAAGCAAAAGTCCAGATTTCCCCCGGCAGGAACACCTCGGAGTGCCATAGGAGCGAAGAAGCGTGCGTTAACGGAGGGCCTCAACAGTGCTAGGGCTTTATTTCACGAGACACCGTGCACTCACGTTCGTTGTAACAACTGTCAAAGGGCACTGGATGCCTTCCAACTCCTCTCTGGCGTTTGAGCCACAGGAAGTAAATGCATTCGTTTGATTAAGCTCCGAGAACGTGCAACGACGATGACGAAGCGCTGCCCTGTTCGCTCGAAAGCTCTCGTTTGTACGGCCTTCACACGGCCTCAAGGTACGTCGTTCTAAACAGCCTTACATTCCACGCTGGTGTGCCCCCAATTGGGAATGCGGGCACTTCTGTGAGACACCAATGTGCGTCCCTAAGGAAACCGGGGTGGGGGGGTCTCCCCCAGGACGCCTGCGTATGGCAGTCGGTTGCCAGATGTTTACTTCCAGCCGGAGAAAGAGAAAAAGGACAGCTTTCCCAGGGACAATTCTGGACCCTTGGGAACATCCAGAATCACCAAAGCCTAAACTTGGCACGGCCTGGGGAACGCTCTTCCGCACGTCCAGCAATCCCCACGTCAAAACCTTTCTCGGCAGAGGCAGGCACTCTCTCCCTTGTACTAGATAGCTCGGCAGAGCCTCCCGAGAAACATGCTGCGTCATTCAGCTTGAAAGTGGGACGCGGATGGGAGAGTTCGCTTTCTCCCCGTTTGGAGGCGCCGTGCGCTTGGCTTCAAAGCTGCCCGAACAGCACTAGCGGCCCGACGTCTCTGCACGGCAGGATTGTCGTTGTGGGCCGAGGCTGCGTGTTCTCTCAAAGCGGAACACCGTGCTGGCAATACCTTGCTAGAAACTCCTCCCACGGCACTACATGTTCAGCTCCGGCCAAACGAAAGGTGACCTCAGGCCTCAAGGTAAGTTCCAGCGTTTCACGTCGGGGGAGTTGGGTGTGCAGTGGTTTCCATGAGGCCAGACTCCACCACGGAGTGCCTTAACTCTGCGACGCTCCTGGGGGCACACAGGATAGGAGCTCGTTCGCCAATTTCGCAGGATGACTTCTCTCCGTGCCGGAACGGCGGCTCCTGGCTTCTGAGGAACCTTAGCCTAAACAGGCCCCCGGAGAAAGCTCTTCACATTCAGAGCAAGGGCAACGTACTGCTCTCTGGCTTGCCTGGGTTGAGTGCCCCAGTCGTCAAAGAGCCTCGCGAAAGCAGTGCTGCGCAGACTCCCTTTGCCAGTCGAACGGCCTCCTTGACTGAAAGAGAACCGCAGTGCCAAAAGGCACCGTGCTGACGACTGGCTCCAGGAAGAGACTCGGGACAGCACTCTCATAGAAGCGAAAGCTAGGCTGTGCGCCCAGCCTGAGGAGCAGTACGTACGTTTGCCACACTTCTTTACACAGCTAGGCATGAGCCAGAGAGCCTTGGTCACTGAGGCCTACCTAAGGGACTGCCATACTTACCCAGTAGCTCCCACGCGGAGGTCCCTGTGCCCAAACGGGCCTCCACGGAAGGGCCCTGCTCCTCCCGTTGTGTTTCCTTGAGGTAATCAGAAACCGCTGAGGATCCCTATAGGAGCTCCGGTTTGAAGCTGGGCGACCCTGGCTAAACCTTATTCCCCTCCGTGGTAAACGAGACAGGGGCGGGTCCTAAGCTGCCTGAAGTACACTGCTCGCGCCCACCTTCTCTTTGCTGCCGGAAGGCCTCCCACAAGAAGTCTGAGTTTACTCGTGACAGCAGAAGTCTGACTTTACGCGTGTGAGGCCTGCTGCTCTCAGTTCCTTGCTGGGAGCTTCAGCCGGAGCGCTCGGGAGCTCGCCGGCACAAGAACTGTGAGTCCCCTCGCCCCACCCCGGCCTCAAGCAAAAGTCCAGATTTCCCCCGGCAGGAACACCTCGGAGTGCCATAGGAGCGAAGAAGCGTGCGTTAACGGAGGGCCTCAACAGTGCTAGGGCTTTATTTCACGAGACACCGTGCACTCACGTTCGTTGTAACAACTGTCAAAGGGCACTGGATGCCTTCCAACTCCTCTCTGGCGTTTGAGCCACAGGAAGTAAATGCATTCGTTTGATTAAGCTCCGAGAACGTGCAACGACGATGACGAAGCGCTGCCCTGTTCGCTCGAAAGCTCTCGTTTGTACGGCCTTCACACGGCCTCAAGGTACGTCGTTCTAAACAGCCTTACATTCCACGCTGGTGTGCCCCCAATTGGGAATGCGGGCACTTCTGTGAGACACCAATGTGCGTCCCAAAGGAAACCGGGGTGGGGGGGTCTCCCCCAGGACGCCTGCGTACGGCAGTCGGTTGCCAGATGTTTACTTCCAGCCGGAGAAAGAGAAAAAGGACAGCTTTCCCAGGGACAATTCTGGACCCTTGGGAACATCCAGAATCACCAAAGCCTAAACTTGGCACGGCCTGGGGAATGCTCTTCCGCACGTCCAGCAATCCCCACGTCAAAACCTTTCTCGGCAGAGGCAGGCACTCTCTCCCTTGTACTAGATAGCTCGGCAGAGCCTCCCGAGAAACATGCTGCGTCATTCAGCTTGAAAGTGGGACGCGGATGGGAGAGTTCGCTTTCTCCCCGTTTGGAGGCGCCGTGCGCTTGGCTTCAAAGCTGCCCGAACAGCACTAGCGGCCCGACGTCTCTGCACGGCAGGATTGTCGTTGTGGGCCGAGGCTGCGTGTTCTCTCAAAGCGGAACACCGTGCTGGCAATACCTTGCTAGAAACTCCTCCCACGGCACTACATGTTCAGCTCCGGCCAAACGAAAGGTGACCTCAGGCCTCAAGGTAAGTTCCAGCGTTTCACGTCGGGGGAGTTGGGTGTGCAGTGGTTTCCATGAGGCCAGACTCCACCACGGAGTGCCTTAACTCTGCGACGCTCCTGGGGGCACACAGGATAGGAGCTCGTTCGCCAATTTCGCAGGATGACTTCTCTCCGTGCCGGAACGGCGGCTCCTGGCTTCTGAGGAACCTTAGCCTAAACAGGCCCCCGGAGAAAGCTCTTCACATTCAGAGCAAGGGCAACGTACTGCTCTCTGGCTTGCCTGGGTTGAGTGCCCCAGTCGTCAAAGAGCCTCGCGAAAGCAGTGCTGCGCAGACTCCCTTTGCCAGTCGAACGGCCTCCTTGACTGAAAGAGAACCGCAGTGCCAAAAGGCACCGTGCTGACGACTGGCTCCAGGAAGAGACTCGGGACAGCACTCTCATAGAAGCGAAAGCTAGGCTGTGCGCCCAGCCTGAGGAGCAGTACGTACGTTTGCCACACTTCTTTACACAGCTAGGCATGAGCCAGAGAGCCTTGGTCACTGAGGCCTACCTAAGGGACTGCCATACTTACCCAGTAGCTCCCACGCGGAGGTCCCTGTGCCCAAACGGGCCTCCACGGAAGGGCCCTGCTCCTCCCGTTGTGTTTCCTTGAGGTAATCAGAAACCGCTGAGGATCCCTATAGGAGCTCCGGTTTGAAGCTGGGCGACCCTGGCTAAACCTTATTCCCCTCCGTGGTAAACGAGACAGGGGCGGGTCCTAAGCTGCCTGAAGTACACTGCTCGCGCCCACCTTCTCTTTGCTGCCGGAAGGCCTCCCACAAGAAGTCTGAGTTTACTCGTGACAGCAGAAGTCTGACTTTACGCGTGTGAGGCCTGCTGCTCTCAGTTCCTTGCTGGGAGCTTCAGCCGGAGCGCTCGGGAGCTCGCCGGCACAAGAACTGTGAGTCCCCTCGCCCCACCCCGGCCTCAAGCAAAAGTCCAGATTTCCCCCGGCAGGAACACCTCGGAGTGCCATAGGAGCGAAGAAGCGTGCGTTAACGGAGGGCCTCAACAGTGCTAGGGCTTTATTTCACGAGACACCGTGCACTCACGTTCGTTGTAACAACTGTCAAAGGGCACTGGATGCCTTCCAACTCCTCTCTGGCGTTTGAGCCACAGGAAGTAAATGCATTCGTTTGATTAAGCTCCGAGAACGTGCAACGACGATGACGAAGCGCTGCCCTGTTCGCTCGAAAGCTCTCGTTTGTACGGCCTTCACACGGCCTCAAGGTACGTCGTTCTAAACAGCCTTACATTCCACGCTGGTGTGCCCCCAATTGGGAATGCGGGCACTTCTGTGAGACACCAATGTGCGTCCCAAAGGAAACCGGGGTGGGGGGGTCTCCCCCAGGACGCCTGCGTACGGCAGTCGGTTGCCAGATGTTTACTTCCAGCCGGAGAAAGAGAAAAAGGACAGCTTTCCCAGGGACAATTCTGGACCCTTGGGAACATCCAGAATCACCAAAGCCTAAACTTGGCACGGCCTGGGGAACGCTCTTCCGCACGTCCAGCAATCCCCACGTCAAAACCTTTCTCGGCAGAGGCAGGCACTCTCTCCCTTGTACTAGATAGCTCGGCAGAGCCTCCCGAGAAACATGCTGCGTCATTCAGCTTGAAAGTGGGACGCGGATGGGAGAGTTCGCTTTCTCCCCGTTTGGAGGCGCCGTGCGCTTGGCTTCAAAGCTGCCCGAACAGCACTAGCGGCCCGACGTCTCTGCACGGCAGGATTGTCGTTGTGGGCCGAGGCTGCGTGTTCTCTCAAAGCGGAACACCGTGCTGGCAATACCTTGCTAGAAACTCCTCCCACGGCACTACATGTTCAGCTCCGGCCAAACGAAAGGTGACCTCAGGCCTCAAGGTAAGTTCCAGCGTTTCACGTCGGGGGAGTTGGGTGTGCAGTGGTTTCCATGAGGCCAGACTCCACCACGGAGTGCCTTAACTCTGCGACGCTCCTGGGGGCACACAGGATAGGAGCTCGTTCGCCAATTTCGCAGGATGACTTCTCTCCGTGCCGGAACGGCGGCTCCTGGCTTCTGAGGAACCTTAGCCTAAACAGGCCCCCGGAGAAAGCTCTTCACATTCAGAGCAAGGGCAACGTACTGCTCTCTGGCTTGCCTGGGTTGAGTGCCCCAGTCGTCAAAGAGCCTCGCGAAAGCAGTGCTGCGCAGACTCCCTTTGCCAGTCGAACGGCCTCCTTGACTGAAAGAGAACCGCAGTGCCAAAAGGCACCGTGCTGACGACTGGCTCCAGGAAGAGACTCGGGACAGCACTCTCATAGAAGCGAAAGCTAGGCTGTGCGCCCAGCCTGAGGAGCAGTACGTACGTTTGCCACACTTCTTTACACAGCTAGGCATGAGCCAGAGAGCCTTGGTCACTGAGGCCTACCTAAGGGACTGCCATACTTACCCAGTAGCTCCCACGCGGAGGTCCCTGTGCCCAAACGGGCCTCCACGGAAGGGCCCTGCTCCTCCCGTTGTGTTTCCTTGAGGTAATCAGAAACCGCTGAGGATCCCTATAGGAGCTCCGGTTTGAAGCTGGGCGACCCTGGCTAAACCTTATTCCCCTCCGTGGTAAACGAGACAGGGGCGGGTCCTAAGCTGCCTGAAGTACACTGCTCGCGCCCACCTTCTCTTTGCTGCCGGAAGGCCTCCCACAAGAAGTCTGAGTTTACTCGTGACAGCAGAAGTCTGACTTTACGCGTGTGAGGCCTGCTGCTCTCAGTTCCTTGCTGGGAGCTTCAGCCGGAGCGCTCGGGAGCTCGCCGGCACAAGAACTGTGAGTCCCCTCGCCCCACCCCGGCCTCAAGCAAAAGTCCAGATTTCCCCCGGCAGGAACACCTCGGAGTGCCATAGGAGCGAAGAAGCGTGCGTTAACGGAGGGCCTCAACAGTGCTAGGGCTTTATTTCACGAGACACCGTGCACTCACGTTCGTTGTAACAACTGTCAAAGGGCACTGGATGCCTTCCAACTCCTCTCTGGCGTTTGAGCCACAGGAAGTAAATGCATTCGTTTGATTAAGCTCCGAGAACGTGCAACGACGATGACGAAGCGCTGCCCTGTTCGCTCGAAAGCTCTCGTTTGTACGGCCTTCACACGGCCTCAAGGTACGTCGTTCTAAACAGCCTTACATTCCACGCTGGTGTGCCCCCAATTGGGAATGCGGGCACTTCTGTGAGACACCAATGTGCGTCCCAAAGGAAACCGGGGTGGGGGGGTCTCCCCCAGGACGCCTGCGTACGGCAGTCGGTTGCCAGATGTTTACTTCCAGCCGGAGAAAGAGAAAAAGGACAGCTTTCCCAGGGACAATTCTGGACCCTTGGGAACATCCAGAATCACCAAAGCCTAAACTTGGCACGGCCTGGGGAACGCTCTTCCGCACGTCCAGCAATCCCCACGTCAAAACCTTTCTCGGCAGAGGCAGGCACTCTCTCCCTTGTACTAGATAGCTCGGCAGAGCCTCCCGAGAAACATGCTGCGTCATTCAGCTTGAAAGTGGGACGCGGATGGGAGAGTTCGCTTTCTCCCCGTTTGGAGGCGCCGTGCGCTTGGCTTCAAAGCTGCCCGAACAGCACTAGCGGCCCGACGTCTCTGCACGGCAGGATTGTCGTTGTGGGCCGAGGCTGCGTGTTCTCTCAAAGCGGAACACCGTGCTGGCAATACCTTGCTAGAAACTCCTCCCACGGCACTACATGTTCAGCTCCGGCCAAACGAAAGGTGACCTCAGGCCTCAAGGTAAGTTCCAGCGTTTCACGTCGGGGGAGTTGGGTGTGCAGTGGTTTCCATGAGGCCAGACTCCACCACGGAGTGCCTTAACTCTGCGACGCTCCTGGGGGCACACAGGATAGGAGCTCGTTCGCCAATTTCGCAGGATGACTTCTCTCCGTGCCGGAACGGCGGCTCCTGGCTTCTGAGGAACCTTAGCCTAAACAGGCCCCCGGAGAAAGCTCTTCACATTCAGAGCAAGGGCAACGTACTGCTCTCTGGCTTGCCTGGGTTGAGTGCACCAGTCGTCAAAGAGCCTCGCGAAAGCAGTGCTGCGCAGACTCCCTTTGCCAGTCGAACGGCCTCCTTGACTGAAAGAGAACCGCAGTGCCAAAAGGCACCGTGCTGACGACTGGCTCCAGGAAGAGACTCGGGACAGCACTCTCATAGAAGCGAAAGCTAGGCTGTGCGCCCAGCCTGAGGAGCAGTACGTACGTTTGCCACACTTCTTTACACAGCTAGGCATGAGCCAGAGAGCCTTGGTCACTGAGGCCTACCTAAGGGACTGCCATACTTACCCAGTAGCTCCCACGCGGAGGTCCCTGTGCCCAAACGGGCCTCCACGGAAGGGCCCTGCTCCTCCCGTTGTGTTTCCTTGAGGTAATCAGAAACCGCTGAGGATCCCTATAGGAGCTCCGGTTTGAAGCTGGGCGACCCTGGCTAAACCTTATTCCCCTCCGTGGTAAACGAGACAGGGGCGGGTCCTAAGCTGCCTGAAGTACACTGCTCGCGCCCACCTTCTCTTTGCTGCCGGAAGGCCTCCCACAAGAAGTCTGAGTTTACTCGTGACAGCAGAAGTCTGACTTTACGCGTGTGAGGCCTGCTGCTCTCAGTTCCTTGCTGGGAGCTTCAGCCGGAGCGCTCGGGAGCTCGCCGGCACAAGAACTGTGAGTCCCCTCGCCCCACCCCGGCCTCAAGCAAAAGTCCAGATTTCCCCCGGCAGGAACACCTCGGAGTGCCATAGGAGCGAAGAAGCGTGCGTTAACGGAGGGCCTCAACAGTGCTAGGGCTTTATTTCACGAGACACCGTGCACTCACGTTCGTTGTAACAACTGTCAAAGGGCACTGGATGCCTTCCAACTCCTCTCTGGCGTTTGAGCCACAGGAAGTAAATGCATTCGTTTGATTAAGCTCCGAGAACGTGCAACGACGATGACGAAGCGCTGCCCTGTTCGCTCGAAAGCTCTCGTTTGTACGGCCTTCACACGGCCTCAAGGTACGTCGTTCTAAACAGCCTTACATTCCACGCTGGTGTGCCCCCAATTGGGAATGCGGGCACTTCTGTGAGACACCAATGTGCGTCCCAAAGGAAACCGGGGTGGGGGGGTCTCCCCCAGGACGCCTGCGTACGGCAGTCGGTTGCCAGATGTTTACTTCCAGCCGGAGAAAGAGAAAAAGGACAGCTTTCCCAGGGACAATTCTGGACCCTTGGGAACATCCAGAATCACCAAAGCCTAAACTTGGCACGGCCTGGGGAACGCTCTTCCGCACGTCCAGCAATCCCCACGTCAAAACCTTTCTCGGCAGAGGCAGGCACTCTCTCCCTTGTACTAGATAGCTCGGCAGAGCCTCCCGAGAAACATGCTGCGTCATTCAGCTTGAAAGTGGGACGCGGATGGGAGAGTTCGCTTTCTCCCCGTTTGGAGGCGCCGTGCGCTTGGCTTCAAAGCTGCCCGAACAGCACTAGCGGCCCGACGTCTCTGCACGGCAGGATTGTCGTTGTGGGCCGAGGCTGCGTGTTCTCTCAAAGCGGAACACCGTGCTGGCAATACCTTGCTAGAAACTCCTCCCACGGCACTACATGTTCAGCTCCGGCCAAACGAAAGGTGACCTCAGGCCTCAAGGTAAGTTCCAGCGTTTCACGTCGGGGGAGTTGGGTGTGCAGTGGTTTCCATGAGGCCAGACTCCACCACGGAGTGCCTTAACTCTGCGACGCTCCTGGGGGCACACAGGATAGGAGCTCGTTCGCCAATTTCGCAGGATGACTTCTCTCCGTGCCGGAACGGCGGCTCCTGGCTTCTGAGGAACCTTAGCCTAAACAGGCCCCCGGAGAAAGCTCTTCACATTCAGAGCAAGGGCAACGTACTGCTCTCTGGCTTGCCTGGGTTGAGTGCCCCAGTCGTCAAAGAGCCTCGCGAAAGCAGTGCTGCGCAGACTCCCTTTGCCAGTCGAACGGCCTCCTTGACTGAAAGAGAACCGCAGTGCCAAAAGGCACCGTGCTGACGACTGGCTCCAGGAAGAGACTCGGGACAGCACTCTCATAGAAGCGAAAGCTAGGCTGTGCGCCCAGCCTGAGGAGCAGTACGTACGTTTGCCACACTTCTTTACACAGCTAGGCATGAGCCAGAGAGCCTTGGTCACTGAGGCCTACCTAAGGGACTGCCATACTTACCCAGTAGCTCCCACGCGGAGGTCCCTGTGCCCAAACGGGCCTCCACGGAAGGGCCCTGCTCCTCCCGTTGTGTTTCCTTGAGGTAATCAGAAACCGCTGAGGATCCCTATAGGAGCTCCGGTTTGAAGCTGGGCGACCCTGGCTAAACCTTATTCCCCTCCGTGGTAAACGAGACAGGGGCGGGTCCTAAGCTGCCTGAAGTACACTGCTCGCGCCCACCTTCTCTTTGCTGCCGGAAGGCCTCCCACAAGAAGTCTGAGTTTACTCGTGACAGCAGAAGTCTGACTTTACGCGTGTGAGGCCTGCTGCTCTCAGTTCCTTGCTGGGAGCTTCAGCCGGAGCGCTCGGGAGCTCGCCGGCACAAGAACTGTGAGTCCCCTCGCCCCACCCCGGCCTCAAGCAAAAGTCCAGATTTCCCCCGGCAGGAACACCTCGGAGTGCCATAGGAGCGAAGAAGCGTGCGTTAACGGAGGGCCTCAACAGTGCTAGGGCTTTATTTCACGAGACACCGTGCACTCACGTTCGTTGTAACAACTGTCAAAGGGCACTGGATGCCTTCCAACTCCTCTCTGGCGTTTGAGCCACAGGAAGTAAATGCATTCGTTTGATTAAGCTCCGAGAACGTGCAACGACGATGACGAAGCGCTGCCCTGTTCGCTCGAAAGCTCTCGTTTGTACGGCCTTCACACGGCCTCAAGGTACGTCGTTCTAAACAGCCTTACATTCCACGCTGGTGTGCCCCCAATTGGGAATGCGGGCACTTCTGTGAGACACCAATGTGCGTCCCAAAGGAAACCGGGGTGGGGGGGTCTCCCCCAGGACGCCTGCGTACGGCAGTCGGTTGCCAGATGTTTACTTCCAGCCGGAGAAAGAGAAAAAGGACAGCTTTCCCAGGGACAATTCTGGACCCTTGGGAACATCCAGAATCACCAAAGCCTAAACTTGGCACGGCCTGGGGAACGCTCTTCCGCACGTCCAGCAATCCCCACGTCAAAACCTTTCTCGGCAGAGGCAGGCACTCTCTCCCTTGTACTAGATAGCTCGGCAGAGCCTCCCGAGAAACATGCTGCGTCATTCAGCTTGAAAGTGGGACGCGGATGGGAGAGTTCGCTTTCTCCCCGTTTGGAGGCGCCGTGCGCTTGGCTTCAAAGCTGCCCGAACAGCACTAGCGGCCCGACGTCTCTGCACGGCAGGATTGTCGTTGTGGGCCGAGGCTGCGTGTTCTCTCAAAGCGGAACACCGTGCTGGCAATACCTTGCTAGAAACTCCTCCCACGGCACTACATGTTCAGCTCCGGCCAAACGAAAGGTGACCTCAGGCCTCAAGGTAAGTTCCAGCGTTTCACGTCGGGGGAGTTGGGTGTGCAGTGGTTTCCATGAGGCCAGACTCCACCACGGAGTGCCTTAACTCTGCGACGCTCCTGGGGGCACACAGGATAGGAGCTCGTTCGCCAATTTCGCAGGATGACTTCTCTCCGTGCCGGAACGGCGGCTCCTGGCTTCTGAGGAACCTTAGCCTAAACAGGCCCCCGGAGAAAGCTCTTCACATTCAGAGCAAGGGCAACGTACTGCTCTCTGGCTTGCCTGGGTTGAGTGCCCCAGTCGTCAAAGAGCCTCGCGAAAGCAGTGCTGCGCAGACTCCCTTTGCCAGTCGAACGGCCTCCTTGACTGAAAGAGAACCGCAGTGCCAAAAGGCACCGTGCTGACGACTGGCTCCAGGAAGAGACTCGGGACAGCACTCTCATAGAAGCGAAAGCTAGGCTGTGCGCCCAGCCTGAGGAGCAGTACGTACGTTTGCCACACTTCTTTACACAGCTAGGCATGAGCCAGAGAGCCTTGGTCACTGAGGCCTACCTAAGGGACTGCCATACTTACCCAGTAGCTCCCACGCGGAGGTCCCTGTGCCCAAACGGGCCTCCACGGAAGGGCCCTGCTCCTCCCGTTGTGTTTCCTTGAGGTAATCAGAAACCGCTGAGGATCCCTATAGGAGCTCCGGTTTGAAGCTGGGCGACCCTGGCTAAACCTTATTCCCCTCCGTGGTAAACGAGACAGGGGCGGGTCCTAAGCTGCCTGAAGTACACTGCTCGCGCCCACCTTCTCTTTGCTGCCGGAAGGCCTCCCACAAGAAGTCTGAGTTTACTCGTGACAGCAGAAGTCTGACTTTACGCGTGTGAGGCCTGCTGCTCTCAGTTCCTTGCTGGGAGCTTCAGCCGGAGCGCTCGGGAGCTCGCCGGCACAAGAACTGTGAGTCCCCTCGCCCCACCCCGGCCTCAAGCAAAAGTCCAGATTTCCCCCGGCAGGAACACCTCGGAGTGCCATAGGAGCGAAGAAGCGTGCGTTAACGGAGGGCCTCAACAGTGCTAGGGCTTTATTTCACGAGACACCGTGCACTCACGTTCGTTGTAACAACTGTCAAAGGGCACTGGATGCCTTCCAACTCCTCTCTGGCGTTTGAGCCACAGGAAGTAAATGCATTCGTTTGATTAAGCTCCGAGAACGTGCAACGACGATGACGAAGCGCTGCCCTGTTCGCTCGAAAGCTCTCGTTTGTACGGCCTTCACACGGCCTCAAGGTACGTCGTTCTAAACAGCCTTACATTCCACGCTGGTGTGCCCCCAATTGGGAATGCGGGCACTTCTGTGAGACACCAATGTGCGTCCCAAAGGAAACCGGGGTGGGGGGGTCTCCCCCAGGACGCCTGCGTACGGCAGTCGGTTGCCAGATGTTTACTTCCAGCCGGAGAAAGAGAAAAAGGACAGCTTTCCCAGGGACAATTCTGGACCCTTGGGAACATCCAGAATCACCAAAGCCTAAACTTGGCACGGCCTGGGGAACGCTCTTCCGCACGTCCAGCAATCCCCACGTCAAAACCTTTCTCGGCAGAGGCAGGCACTCTCTCCCTTGTACTAGATAGCTCGGCAGAGCCTCCCGAGAAACATGCTGCGTCATTCAGCTTGAAAGTGGGACGCGGATGGGAGAGTTCGCTTTCTCCCCGTTTGGAGGCGCCGTGCGCTTGGCTTCAAAGCTGCCCGAACAGCACTAGCGGCCCGACGTCTCTGCACGGCAGGATTGTCGTTGTGGGCCGAGGCTGCGTGTTCTCTCAAAGCGGAACACCGTGCTGGCAATACCTTGCTAGAAACTCCTCCCACGGCACTACATGTTCAGCTCCGGCCAAACGAAAGGTGACCTCAGGCCTCAAGGTAAGTTCCAGCGTTTCACGTCGGGGGAGTTGGGTGTGCAGTGGTTTCCATGAGGCCAGACTCCACCACGGAGTGCCTTAACTCTGCGACGCTCCTGGGGGCACACAGGATAGGAGCTCGTTCGCCAATTTCGCAGGATGACTTCTCTCCGTGCCGGAACGGCGGCTCCTGGCTTCTGAGGAACCTTAGCCTAAACAGGCCCCCGGAGAAAGCTCTTCACATTCAGAGCAAGGGCAACGTACTGCTCTCTGGCTTGCCTGGGTTGAGTGCCCCAGTCGTCAAAGAGCCTCGCGAAAGCAGTGCTGCGCAGACTCCCTTTGCCAGTCGAACGGCCTCCTTGACTGAAAGAGAACCGCAGTGCCAAAAGGCACCGTGCTGACGACTGGCTCCAGGAAGAGACTCGGGACAGCACTCTCATAGAAGCGAAAGCTAGGCTGTGCGCCCAGCCTGAGGAGCAGTACGTACGTTTGCCACACTTCTTTACACAGCTAGGCATGAGCCAGAGAGCCTTGGTCACTGAGGCCTACCTAAGGGACTGCCATACTTACCCAGTAGCTCCCACGCGGAGGTCCCTGTGCCCAAACGGGCCTCCACGGAAGGGCCCTGCTCCTCCCGTTGTGTTTCCTTGAGGTAATCAGAAACCGCTGAGGATCCCTATAGGAGCTCCGGTTTGAAGCTGGGCGACCCTGGCTAAACCTTATTCCCCTCCGTGGTAAACGAGACAGGGGCGGGTCCTAAGCTGCCTGAAGTACACTGCTCGCGCCCACCTTCTCTTTGCTGCCGGAAGGCCTCCCACAAGAAGTCTGAGTTTACTCGTGACAGCAGAAGTCTGACTTTACGCGTGTGAGGCCTGCTGCTCTCAGTTCCTTGCTGGGAGCTTCAGCCGGAGCGCTCGGGAGCTCGCCGGCACAAGAACTGTGAGTCCCCTCGCCCCACCCCGGCCTCAAGCAAAAGTCCAGATTTCCCCCGGCAGGAACACCTCGGAGTGCCATAGGAGCGAAGAAGCGTGCGTTAACGGAGGGCCTCAACAGTGCTAGGGCTTTATTTCACGAGACACCGTGCACTCACGTTCGTTGTAACAACTGTCAAAGGGCACTGGATGCCTTCCAACTCCTCTCTGGCGTTTGAGCCACAGGAAGTAAATGCATTCGTTTGATTAAGCTCCGAGAACGTGCAACGACGATGACGAAGCGCTGCCCTGTTCGCTCGAAAGCTCTCGTTTGTACGGCCTTCACACGGCCTCAAGGTACGTCGTTCTAAACAGCCTTACATTCCACGCTGGTGTGCCCCCAATTGGGAATGCGGGCACTTCTGTGAGACACCAATGTGCGTCCCAAAGGAAACCGGGGTGGGGGGGTCTCCCCCAGGACGCCTGCGTACGGCAGTCGGTTGCCAGATGTTTACTTCCAGCCGGAGAAAGAGAAAAAGGACAGCTTTCCCAGGGACAATTCTGGACCCTTGGGAACATCCAGAATCACCAAAGCCTAAACTTGGCACGGCCTGGGGAACGCTCTTCCGCACGTCCAGCAATCCCCACGTCAAAACCTTTCTCGGCAGAGGCAGGCACTCTCTCCCTTGTACTAGATAGCTCGGCAGAGCCTCCCGAGAAACATGCTGCGTCATTCAGCTTGAAAGTGGGACGCGGATGGGAGAGTTCGCTTTCTCCCCGTTTGGAGGCGCCGTGCGCTTGGCTTCAAAGCTGCCCGAACAGCACTAGCGGCCCGACGTCTCTGCACGGCAGGATTGTCGTTGTGGGCCGAGGCTGCGTGTTCTCTCAAAGCGGAACACCGTGCTGGCAATACCTTGCTAGAAACTCCTCCCACGGCACTACATGTTCAGCTCCGGCCAAACGAAAGGTGACCTCAGGCCTCAAGGTAAGTTCCAGCGTTTCACGTCGGGGGAGTTGGGTGTGCAGTGGTTTCCATGAGGCCAGACTCCACCACGGAGTGCCTTAACTCTGCGACGCTCCTGGGGGCACACAGGATAGGAGCTCGTTCGCCAATTTCGCAGGATGACTTCTCTCCGTGCCGGAACGGCGGCTCCTGGCTTCTGAGGAACCTTAGCCTAAACAGGCCCCCGGAGAAAGCTCTTCACATTCAGAGCAAGGGCAACGTACTGCTCTCTGGCTTGCCTGGGTTGAGTGCCCCAGTCGTCAAAGAGCCTCGCGAAAGCAGTGCTGCGCAGACTCCCTTTGCCAGTCGAACGGCCTCCTTGACTGAAAGAGAACCGCAGTGCCAAAAGGCACCGTGCTGACGACTGGCTCCAGGAAGAGACTCGGGACAGCACTCTCATAGAAGCGAAAGCTAGGCTGTGCGCCCAGCCTGAGGAGCAGTACGTACGTTTGCCACACTTCTTTACACAGCTAGGCATGAGCCAGAGAGCCTTGGTCACTGAGGCCTACCTAAGGGACTGCCATACTTACCCAGTAGCTCCCACGCGGAGGTCCCTGTGCCCAAACGGGCCTCCACGGAAGGGCCCTGCTCCTCCCGTTGTGTTTCCTTGAGGTAATCAGAAACCGCTGAGGATCCCTATAGGAGCTCCGGTTTGAAGCTGGGCGACCCTGGCTAAACCTTATTCCCCTCCGTGGTAAACGAGACAGGGGCGGGTCCTAAGCTGCCTGAAGTACACTGCTCGCGCCCACCTTCTCTTTGCTGCCGGAAGGCCTCCCACAAGAAGTCTGAGTTTACTCGTGACAGCAGAAGTCTGACTTTACGCGTGTGAGGCCTGCTGCTCTCAGTTCCTTGCTGGGAGCTTCAGCCGGAGCGCTCGGGAGCTCGCCGGCACAAGAACTGTGAGTCCCCTCGCCCCACCCCGGCCTCAAGCAAAAGTCCAGATTTCCCCCGGCAGGAACACCTCGGAGTGCCATAGGAGCGAAGAAGCGTGCGTTAACGGAGGGCCTCAACAGTGCTAGGGCTTTATTTCACGAGACACCGTGCACTCACGTTCGTTGTAACAACTGTCAAAGGGCACTGGATGCCTTCCAACTCCTCTCTGGCGTTTGAGCCACAGGAAGTAAATGCATTCGTTTGATTAAGCTCCGAGAACGTGCAACGACGATGACGAAGCGCTGCCCTGTTCGCTCGAAAGCTCTCGTTTGTACGGCCTTCACACGGCCTCAAGGTACGTCGTTCTAAACAGCCTTACATTCCACGCTGGTGTGCCCCCAATTGGGAATGCGGGCACTTCTGTGAGACACCAATGTGCGTCCCAAAGGAAACCGGGGTGGGGGGGTCTCCCCCAGGACGCCTGCGTACGGCAGTCGGTTGCCAGATGTTTACTTCCAGCCGGAGAAAGAGAAAAAGGACAGCTTTCCCAGGGACAATTCTGGACCCTTGGGAACATCCAGAATCACCAAAGCCTAAACTTGGCACGGCCTGGGGAACGCTCTTCCGCACGTCCAGCAATCCCCACGTCAAAACCTTTCTCGGCAGAGGCAGGCACTCTCTCCCTTGTACTAGATAGCTCGGCAGAGCCTCCCGAGAAACATGCTGCGTCATTCAGCTTGAAAGTGGGACGCGGATGGGAGAGTTCGCTTTCTCCCCGTTTGGAGGCGCCGTACGCTTGGCTTCAAAGCTGCCCGAACAGCACTAGCGGCCCGACGTCTCTGCACGGCAGGATTGTCGTTGTGGGCCGAGGCTGCGTGTTCTCTCAAAGCGGAACACCGTGCTGGCAATACCTTGCTAGAAACTCCTCCCACGGCACTACATGTTCAGCTCCGGCCAAACGAAAGGTGACCTCAGGCCTCAAGGTAAGTTCCAGCGTTTCACGTCGGGGGAGTTGGGTGTGCAGTGGTTTCCATGAGGCCAGACTCCACCACGGAGTGCCTTAACTCTGCGACGCTCCTGGGGGCACACAGGATAGGAGCTCGTTCGCCAATTTCGCAGGATGACTTCTCTCCGTGCCGGAACGGCGGCTCCTGGCTTCTGAGGAACCTTAGCCTAAACAGGCCCCCGGAGAAAGCTCTTCACATTCAGAGCAAGGGCAACGTACTGCTCTCTGGCTTGCCTGGGTTGAGTGCCCCAGTCGTCAAAGAGCCTCGCGAAAGCAGTGCTGCGCAGACTCCCTTTGCCAGTCGAACGGCCTCCTTGACTGAAAGAGAACCGCAGTGCCAAAAGGCACCGTGCTGACGACTGGCTCCAGGAAGAGACTCGGGACAGCACTCTCATAGAAGCGAAAGCTAGGCTGTGCGCCCAGCCTGAGGAGCAGTACGTACGTTTGCCACACTTCTTTACACAGCTAGGCATGAGCCAGAGAGCCTTGGTCACTGAGGCCTACCTAAGGGACTGCCATACTTACCCAGTAGCTCCCACGCGGAGGTCCCTGTGCCCAAACGGGCCTCCACGGAAGGGCCCTGCTCCTCCCGTTGTGTTTCCTTGAGGTAATCAGAAACCGCTGAGGATCCCTATAGGAGCTCCGGTTTGAAGCTGGGCGACCCTGGCTAAACCTTATTCCCCTCCGTGGTAAACGAGACAGGGGCGGGTCCTAAGCTGCCTGAAGTACACTGCTCGCGCCCACCTTCTCTTTGCTGCCGGAAGGCCTCCCACAAGAAGTCTGAGTTTACTCGTGACAGCAGAAGTCTGACTTTACGCGTGTGAGGCCTGCTGCTCTCAGTTCCTTGCTGGGAGCTTCAGCCGGAGCGCTCGGGAGCTCGCCGGCACAAGAACTGTGAGTCCCCTCGCCCCACCCCGGCCTCAAGCAAAAGTCCAGATTTCCCCCGGCAGGAACACCTCGGAGTGCCATAGGAGCGAAGAAGCGTGCGTTAACGGAGGGCCTCAACAGTGCTAGGGCTTTATTTCACGAGACACCGTGCACTCACGTTCGTTGTAACAACTGTCAAAGGGCACTGGATGCCTTCCAACTCCTCTCTGGCGTTTGAGCCACAGGAAGTAAATGCATTCGTTTGATTAAGCTCCGAGAACGTGCAACGACGATGACGAAGCGCTGCCCTGTTCGCTCGAAAGCTCTCGTTTGTACGGCCTTCCCACGGCCTCAAGGTACGTCGTTCTAAACAGCCTTACATTCCACGCTGGTGTGCCCCCAATTGGGAATGCGGGCACTTCTGTGAGACACCAATGTGCGTCCCAAAGGAAACCGGGGTGGGGGGGTCTCCCCCAGGACGCCTGCGTACGGCAGTCGGTTGCCAGATGTTTACTTCCAGCCGGAGAAAGAGAAAAAGGACAGCTTTCCCAGGGACAATTCTGGACCCTTGGGAACATCCAGAATCACCAAAGCCTAAACTTGGCACGGCCTGGGGAACGCTCTTCCGCACGTCCAGCAATCCCCACGTCAAAACCTTTCTCGGCAGAGGCAGGCACTCTCTCCCTTGTACTAGATAGCTCGGCAGAGCCTCCCGAGAAACATGCTGCGTCATTCAGCTTGAAAGTGGGACGCGGATGGGAGAGTTCGCTTTCTCCCCGTTTGGAGGCGCCGTGCGCTTGGCTTCAAAGCTGCCCGAACAGCACTAGCGGCCCGACGTCTCTGCACGGCAGGATTGTCGTTGTGGGCCGAGGCTGCGTGTTCTCTCAAAGCGGAACACCGTGCTGGCAATACCTTGCTAGAAACTCCTCCCACGGCACTACATGTTCAGCTCCGGCCAAACGAAAGGTGACCTCAGGCCTCAAGGTAAGTTCCAGCGTTTCACGTCGGGGGAGTTGGGTGTGCAGTGGTTTCCATGAGGCCAGACTCCACCACGGAGTGCCTTAACTCTGCGACGCTCCTGGGGGCACACAGGATAGGAGCTCGTTCGCCAATTTCGCAGGATGACTTCTCTCCGTGCCGGAACGGCGGCTCCTGGCTTCTGAGGAACCTTAGCCTAAACAGGCCCCCGGAGAAAGCTCTTCACATTCAGAGCAAGGGCAACGTACTGCTCTCTGGCTTGCCTGGGTTGAGTGCACCAGTCGTCAAAGAGCCTCGCGAAAGCAGTGCTGCGCAGACTCCCTTTGCCAGTCGAACGGCCTCCTTGACTGAAAGAGAACCGCAGTGCCAAAAGGCACCGTGCTGACGACTGGCTCCAGGAAGAGACTCGGGACAGCACTCTCATAGAAGCGAAAGCTAGGCTGTGCGCCCAGCCTGAGGAGCAGTACGTACGTTTGCCACACTTCTTTACACAGCTAGGCATGAGCCAGAGAGCCTTGGTCACTGAGGCCTACCTAAGGGACTGCCATACTTACCCAGTAGCTCCCACGCGGAGGTCCCTGTGCCCAAACGGGCCTCCACGGAAGGGCCCTGCTCCTCCCGTTGTGTTTCCTTGAGGTAATCAGAAACCGCTGAGGATCCCTATAGGAGCTCCGGTTTGAAGCTGGGCGACCCTGGCTAAACCTTATTCCCCTCCGTGGTAAACGAGACAGGGGCGGGTCCTAAGCTGCCTGAAGTACACTGCTCGCGCCCACCTTCTCTTTGCTGCCGGAAGGCCTCCCACAAGAAGTCTGAGTTTACTCGTGACAGCAGAAGTCTGACTTTACGCGTGTGAGGCCTGCTGCTCTCAGTTCCTTGCTGGGAGCTTCAGCCGGAGCGCTCGGGAGCTCGCCGGCACAAGAACTGTGAGTCCCCTCGCCCCACCCCGGCCTCAAGCAAAAGTCCAGATTTCCCCCGGCAGGAACACCTCGGAGTGCCATAGGAGCGAAGAAGCGTGCGTTAACGGAGGGCCTCAACAGTGCTAGGGCTTTATTTCACGAGACACCGTGCACTCACGTTCGTTGTAACAACTGTCAAAGGGCACTGGATGCCTTCCAACTCCTCTCTGGCGTTTGAGCCACAGGAAGTAAATGCATTCGTTTGATTAAGCTCCGAGAACGTGCAACGACGATGACGAAGCGCTGCCCTGTTCGCTCGAAAGCTCTCGTTTGTACGGCCTTCACACGGCCTCAAGGTACGTCGTTCTAAACAGCCTTACATTCCACGCTGGTGTGCCCCCAATTGGGAATGCGGGCACTTCTGTGAGACACCAATGTGCGTCCCAAAGGAAACCGGGGTGGGGGGGTCTCCCCCAGGACGCCTGCGTACGGCAGTCGGTTGCCAGATGTTTACTTCCAGCCGGAGAAAGAGAAAAAGGACAGCTTTCCCAGGGACAATTCTGGACCCTTGGGAACATCCAGAATCACCAAAGCCTAAACTTGGCACGGCCTGGGGAACGCTCTTCCGCACGTCCAGCAATCCCCACGTCAAAACCTTTCTCGGCAGAGGCAGGCACTCTCTCCCTTGTACTAGATAGCTCGGCAGAGCCTCCCGAGAAACATGCTGCGTCATTCAGCTTGAAAGTGGGACGCGGATGGGAGAGTTCGCTTTCTCCCCGTTTGGAGGCGCCGTGCGCTTGGCTTCAAAGCTGCCCGAACAGCACTAGCGGCCCGACGTCTCTGCACGGCAGGATTGTCGTTGTGGGCCGAGGCTGCGTGTTCTCTCAAAGCGGAACACCGTGCTGGCAATACCTTGCTAGAAACTCCTCCCACGGCACTACATGTTCAGCTCCGGCCAAACGAAAGGTGACCTCAGGCCTCAAGGTAAGTTCCAGCGTTTCACGTCGGGGGAGTTGGGTGTGCAGTGGTTTCCATGAGGCCAGACTCCACCACGGAGTGCCTTAACTCTGCGACGCTCCTGGGGGCACACAGGATAGGAGCTCGTTCGCCAATTTCGCAGGATGACTTCTCTCCGTGCCGGAACGGCGGCTCCTGGCTTCTGAGGAACCTTAGCCTAAACAGGCCCCCGGAGAAAGCTCTTCACATTCAGAGCAAGGGCAACGTACTGCTCTCTGGCTTGCCTGGGTTGAGTGCCCCAGTCGTCAAAGAGCCTCGCGAAAGCAGTGCTGCGCAGACTCCCTTTGCCAGTCGAACGGCCTCCTTGACTGAAAGAGAACCGCAGTGCCAAAAGGCACCGTGCTGACGACTGGCTCCAGGAAGAGACTCGGGACAGCACTCTCATAGAAGCGAAAGCTAGGCTGTGCGCCCAGCCTGAGGAGCAGTACGTACGTTTGCCACACTTCTTTACACAGCTAGGCATGAGCCAGAGAGCCTTGGTCACTGAGGCCTACCTAAGGGACTGCCATACTTACCCAGTAGCTCCCACGCGGAGGTCCCTGTGCCCAAACGGGCCTCCACGGAAGGGCCCTGCTCCTCCCGTTGTGTTTCCTTGAGGTAATCAGAAACCGCTGAGGATCCCTATAGGAGCTCCGGTTTGAAGCTGGGCGACCCTGGCTAAACCTTATTCCCCTCCGTGGTAAACGAGACAGGGGCGGGTCCTAAGCTGCCTGAAGTACACTGCTCGCGCCCACCTTCTCTTTGCTGCCGGAAGGCCTCCCACAAGAAGTCTGAGTTTACTCGTGACAGCAGAAGTCTGACTTTACGCGTGTGAGGCCTGCTGCTCTCAGTTCCTTGCTGGGAGCTTCAGCCGGAGCGCTCGGGAGCTCGCCGGCACAAGAACTGTGAGTCCCCTCGCCCCACCCCGGCCTCAAGCAAAAGTCCAGATTTCCCCCGGCAGGAACACCTCGGAGTGCCATAGGAGCGAAGAAGCGTGCGTTAACGGAGGGCCTCAACAGTGCTAGGGCTTTATTTCACGAGACACCGTGCACTCACGTTCGTTGTAACAACTGTCAAAGGGCACTGGATGCCTTCCAACTCCTCTCTGGCGTTTGAGCCACAGGAAGTAAATGCATTCGTTTGATTAAGCTCCGAGAACGTGCAACGACGATGACGAAGCGCTGCCCTGTTCGCTCGAAAGCTCTCGTTTGTACGGCCTTCACACGGCCTCAAGGTACGTCGTTCTAAACAGCCTTACATTCCACGCTGGTGTGCCCCCAATTGGGAATGCGGGCACTTCTGTGAGACACCAATGTGCGTCCCAAAGGAAACCGGGGTGGGGGGGTCTCCCCCAGGACGCCTGCGTACGGCAGTCGGTTGCCAGATGTTTACTTCCAGCCGGAGAAAGAGAAAAAGGACAGCTTTCCCAGGGACAATTCTGGACCCTTGGGAACATCCAGAATCACCAAAGCCTAAACTTGGCACGGCCTGGGGAACGCTCTTCCGCACGTCCAGCAATCCCCACGTCAAAACCTTTCTCGGCAGAGGCAGGCACTCTCTCCCTTGTACTAGATAGCTCGGCAGAGCCTCCCGAGAAACATGCTGCGTCATTCAGCTTGAAAGTGGGACGCGGATGGGAGAGTTCGCTTTCTCCCCGTTTGGAGGCGCCGTGCGCTTGGCTTCAAAGCTGCCCGAACAGCACTAGCGGCCCGACGTCTCTGCACGGCAGGATTGTCGTTGTGGGCCGAGGCTGCGTGTTCTCTCAAAGCGGAACACCGTGCTGGCAATACCTTGCTAGAAACTCCTCCCACGGCACTACATGTTCAGCTCCGGCCAAACGAAAGGTGACCTCAGGCCTCAAGGTAAGTTCCAGCGTTTCACGTCGGGGGAGTTGGGTGTGCAGTGGTTTCCATGAGGCCAGACTCCACCACGGAGTGCCTTAACTCTGCGACGCTCCTGGGGGCACACAGGATAGGAGCTCGTTCGCCAATTTCGCAGGATGACTTCTCTCCGTGCCGGAACGGCGGCTCCTGGCTTCTGAGGAACCTTAGCCTAAACAGGCCCCCGGAGAAAGCTCTTCACATTCAGAGCAAGGGCAACGTACTGCTCTCTGGCTTGCCTGGGTTGAGTGCCCCAGTCGTCAAAGAGCCTCGCGAAAGCAGTGCTGCGCAGACTCCCTTTGCCAGTCGAACGGCCTCCTTGACTGAAAGAGAACCGCAGTGCCAAAAGGCACCGTGCTGACGACTGGCTCCAGGAAGAGACTCGGGACAGCACTCTCATAGAAGCGAAAGCTAGGCTGTGCGCCCAGCCTGAGGAGCAGTACGTACGTTTGCCACACTTCTTTACACAGCTAGGCATGAGCCAGAGAGCCTTGGTCACTGAGGCCTACCTAAGGGACTGCCATACTTACCCAGTAGCTCCCACGCGGAGGTCCCTGTGCCCAAACGGGCCTCCACGGAAGGGCCCTGCTCCTCCCGTTGTGTTTCCTTGAGGTAATCAGAAACCGCTGAGGATCCCTATAGGAGCTCCGGTTTGAAGCTGGGCGACCCTGGCTAAACCTTATTCCCCTCCGTGGTAAACGAGACAGGGGCGGGTCCTAAGCTGCCTGAAGTACACTGCTCGCGCCCACCTTCTCTTTGCTGCCGGAAGGCCTCCCACAAGAAGTCTGAGTTTACTCGTGACAGCAGAAGTCTGACTTTACGCGTGTGAGGCCTGCTGCTCTCAGTTCCTTGCTGGGAGCTTCAGCCGGAGCGCTCGGGAGCTCGCCGGCACAAGAACTGTGAGTCCCCTCGCCCCACCCCGGCCTCAAGCAAAAGTCCAGATTTCCCCCGGCAGGAACACCTCGGAGTGCCATAGGAGCGAAGAAGCGTGCGTTAACGGAGGGCCTCAACAGTGCTAGGGCTTTATTTCACGAGACACCGTGCACTCACGTTCGTTGTAACAACTGTCAAAGGGCACTGGATGCCTTCCAACTCCTCTCTGGCGTTTGAGCCACAGGAAGTAAATGCATTCGTTTGATTAAGCTCCGAGAACGTGCAACGACGATGACGAAGCGCTGCCCTGTTCGCTCGAAAGCTCTCGTTTGTACGGCCTTCACACGGCCTCAAGGTACGTCGTTCTAAACAGCCTTACATTCCACGCTGGTGTGCCCCCAATTGGGAATGCGGGCACTTCTGTGAGACACCAATGTGCGTCCCAAAGGAAACCGGGGTGGGGGGGTCTCCCCCAGGACGCCTGCGTACGGCAGTCGGTTGCCAGATGTTTACTTCCAGCCGGAGAAAGAGAAAAAGGACAGCTTTCCCAGGGACAATTCTGGACCCTTGGGAACATCCAGAATCACCAAAGCCTAAACTTGGCACGGCCTGGGGAACGCTCTTCCGCACGTCCAGCAATCCCCACGTCAAAACCTTTCTCGGCAGAGGCAGGCACTCTCTCCCTTGTACTAGATAGCTCGGCAGAGCCTCCCGAGAAACATGCTGCGTCATTCAGCTTGAAAGTGGGACGCGGATGGGAGAGTTCGCTTTCTCCCCGTTTGGAGGCGCCGTGCGCTTGGCTTCAAAGCTGCCCGAACAGCACTAGCGGCCCGACGTCTCTGCACGGCAGGATTGTCGTTGTGGGCCGAGGCTGCGTGTTCTCTCAAAGCGGAACACCGTGCTGGCAATACCTTGCTAGAAACTCCTCCCACGGCACTACATGTTCAGCTCCGGCCAAACGAAAGGTGACCTCAGGCCTCAAGGTAAGTTCCAGCGTTTCACGTCGGGGGAGTTGGGTGTGCAGTGGTTTCCATGAGGCCAGACTCCACCACGGAGTGCCTTAACTCTGCGACGCTCCTGGGGGCACACAGGATAGGAGCTCGTTCGCCAATTTCGCAGGATGACTTCTCTCCGTGCCGGAACGGCGGCTCCTGGCTTCTGAGGAACCTTAGCCTAAACAGGCCCCCGGAGAAAGCTCTTCACATTCAGAGCAAGGGCAACGTACTGCTCTCTGGCTTGCCTGGGTTGAGTGCCCCAGTCGTCAAAGAGCCTCGCGAAAGCAGTGCTGCGCAGACTCCCTTTGCCAGTCGAACGGCCTCCTTGACTGAAAGAGAACCGCAGTGCCAAAAGGCACCGTGCTGACGACTGGCTCCAGGAAGAGACTCGGGACAGCACTCTCATAGAAGCGAAAGCTAGGCTGTGCGCCCAGCCTGAGGAGCAGTACGTACGTTTGCCACACTTCTTTACACAGCTAGGCATGAGCCAGAGAGCCTTGGTCACTGAGGCCTACCTAAGGGACTGCCATACTTACCCAGTAGCTCCCACGCGGAGGTCCCTGTGCCCAAACGGGCCTCCACGGAAGGGCCCTGCTCCTCCCGTTGTGTTTCCTTGAGGTAATCAGAAACCGCTGAGGATCCCTATAGGAGCTCCGGTTTGAAGCTGGGCGACCCTGGCTAAACCTTATTCCCCTCCGTGGTAAACGAGACAGGGGCGGGTCCTAAGCTGCCTGAAGTACACTGCTCGCGCCCACCTTCTCTTTGCTGCCGGAAGGCCTCCCACAAGAAGTCTGAGTTTACTCGTGACAGCAGAAGTCTGACTTTACGCGTGTGAGGCCTGCTGCTCTCAGTTCCTTGCTGGGAGCTTCAGCCGGAGCGCTCGGGAGCTCGCCGGCACAAGAACTGTGAGTCCCCTCGCCCCACCCCGGCCTCAAGCAAAAGTCCAGATTTCCCCCGGCAGGAACACCTCGGAGTGCCATAGGAGCGAAGAAGCGTGCGTTAACGGAGGGCCTCAACAGTGCTAGGGCTTTATTTCACGAGACACCGTGCACTCACGTTCGTTGTAACAACTGTCAAAGGGCACTGGATGCCTTCCAACTCCTCTCTGGCGTTTGAGCCACAGGAAGTAAATGCATTCGTTTGATTAAGCTCCGAGAACGTGCAACGACGATGACGAAGCGCTGCCCTGTTCGCTCGAAAGCTCTCGTTTGTACGGCCTTCACACGGCCTCAAGGTACGTCGTTCTAAACAGCCTTACATTCCACGCTGGTGTGCCCCCAATTGGGAATGCGGGCACTTCTGTGAGACACCAATGTGCGTCCCAAAGGAAACCGGGGTGGGGGGGTCTCCCCCAGGACGCCTGCGTACGGCAGTCGGTTGCCAGATGTTTACTTCCAGCCGGAGAAAGAGAAAAAGGACAGCTTTCCCAGGGACAATTCTGGACCCTTGGGAACATCCAGAATCACCAAAGCCTAAACTTGGCACGGCCTGGGGAACGCTCTTCCGCACGTCCAGCAATCCCCACGTCAAAACCTTTCTCGGCAGAGGCAGGCACTCTCTCCCTTGTACTAGATAGCTCGGCAGAGCCTCCCGAGAAACATGCTGCGTCATTCAGCTTGAAAGTGGGACGCGGATGGGAGAGTTCGCTTTCTCCCCGTTTGGAGGCGCCGTGCGCTTGGCTTCAAAGCTGCCCGAACAGCACTAGCGGCCCGACGTCTCTGCACGGCAGGATTGTCGTTGTGGGCCGAGGCTGCGTGTTCTCTCAAAGCGGAACACCGTGCTGGCAATACCTTGCTAGAAACTCCTCCCACGGCACTACATGTTCAGCTCCGGCCAAACGAAAGGTGACCTCAGGCCTCAAGGTAAGTTCCAGCGTTTCACGTCGGGGGAGTTGGGTGTGCAGTGGTTTCCATGAGGCCAGACTCCACCACGGAGTGCCTTAACTCTGCGACGCTCCTGGGGGCACACAGGATAGGAGCTCGTTCGCCAATTTCGCAGGATGACTTCTCTCCGTGCCGGAACGGCGGCTCCTGGCTTCTGAGGAACCTTAGCCTAAACAGGCCCCCGGAGAAAGCTCTTCACATTCAGAGCAAGGGCAACGTACTGCTCTCTGGCTTGCCTGGGTTGAGTGCCCCAGTCGTCAAAGAGCCTCGCGAAAGCAGTGCTGCGCAGACTCCCTTTGCCAGTCGAACGGCCTCCTTGACTGAAAGAGAACCGCAGTGCCAAAAGGCACCGTGCTGACGACTGGCTCCAGGAAGAGACTCGGGACAGCACTCTCATAGAAGCGAAAGCTAGGCTGTGCGCCCAGCCTGAGGAGCAGTACGTACGTTTGCCACACTTCTTTACACAGCTAGGCATGAGCCAGAGAGCCTTGGTCACTGAGGCCTACCTAAGGGACTGCCATACTTACCCAGTAGCTCCCACGCGGAGGTCCCTGTGCCCAAACGGGCCTCCACGGAAGGGCCCTGCTCCTCCCGTTGTGTTTCCTTGAGGTAATCAGAAACCGCTGAGGATCCCTATAGGAGCTCCGGTTTGAAGCTGGGCGACCCTGGCTAAACCTTATTCCCCTCCGTGGTAAACGAGACAGGGGCGGGTCCTAAGCTGCCTGAAGTACACTGCTCGCGCCCACCTTCTCTTTGCTGCCGGAAGGCCTCCCACAAGAAGTCTGAGTTTACTCGTGACAGCAGAAGTCTGACTTTACGCGTGTGAGGCCTGCTGCTCTCAGTTCCTTGCTGGGAGCTTCAGCCGGAGCGCTCGGGAGCTCGCCGGCACAAGAACTGTGAGTCCCCTCGCCCCACCCCGGCCTCAAGCAAAAGTCCAGATTTCCCCCGGCAGGAACACCTCGGAGTGCCATAGGAGCGAAGAAGCGTGCGTTAACGGAGGGCCTCAACAGTGCTAGGGCTTTATTTCACGAGACACCGTGCACTCACGTTCGTTGTAACAACTGTCAAAGGGCACTGGATGCCTTCCAACTCCTCTCTGGCGTTTGAGCCACAGGAAGTAAATGCATTCGTTTGATTAAGCTCCGAGAACGTGCAACGACGATGACGAAGCGCTGCCCTGTTCGCTCGAAAGCTCTCGTTTGTACGGCCTTCACACGGCCTCAAGGTACGTCGTTCTAAACAGCCTTACATTCCACGCTGGTGTGCCCCCAATTGGGAATGCGGGCACTTCTGTGAGACACCAATGTGCGTCCCAAAGGAAACCGGGGTGGGGGGGTCTCCCCCAGGACGCCTGCGTACGGCAGTCGGTTGCCAGATGTTTACTTCCAGCCGGAGAAAGAGAAAAAGGACAGCTTTCCCAGGGACAATTCTGGACCCTTGGGAACATCCAGAATCACCAAAGCCTAAACTTGGCACGGCCTGGGGAACGCTCTTCCGCACGTCCAGCAATCCCCACGTCAAAACCTTTCTCGGCAGAGGCAGGCACTCTCTCCCTTGTACTAGATAGCTCGGCAGAGCCTCCCGAGAAACATGCTGCGTCATTCAGCTTGAAAGTGGGACGCGGATGGGAGAGTTCGCTTTCTCCCCGTTTGGAGGCGCCGTGCGCTTGGCTTCAAAGCTGCCCGAACAGCACTAGCGGCCCGACGTCTCTGCACGGCAGGATTGTCGTTGTGGGCCGAGGCTGCGTGTTCTCTCAAAGCGGAACACCGTGCTGGCAATACCTTGCTAGAAACTCCTCCCACGGCACTACATGTTCAGCTCCGGCCAAACGAAAGGTGACCTCAGGCCTCAAGGTAAGTTCCAGCGTTTCACGTCGGGGGAGTTGGGTGTGCAGTGGTTTCCATGAGGCCAGACTCCACCACGGAGTGCCTTAACTCTGCGACGCTCCTGGGGGCACACAGGATAGGAGCTCGTTCGCCAATTTCGCAGGATGACTTCTCTCCGTGCCGGAACGGCGGCTCCTGGCTTCTGAGGAACCTTAGCCTAAACAGGCCCCCGGAGAAAGCTCTTCACATTCAGAGCAAGGGCAACGTACTGCTCTCTGGCTTGCCTGGGTTGAGTGCCCCAGTCGTCAAAGAGCCTCGCGAAAGCAGTGCTGCGCAGACTCCCTTTGCCAGTCGAACGGCCTCCTTGACTGAAAGAGAACCGCAGTGCCAAAAGGCACCGTGCTGACGACTGGCTCCAGGAAGAGACTCGGGACAGCACTCTCATAGAAGCGAAAGCTAGGCTGTGCGCCCAGCCTGAGGAGCAGTACGTACGTTTGCCACACTTCTTTACACAGCTAGGCATGAGCCAGAGAGCCTTGGTCACTGAGGCCTACCTAAGGGACTGCCATACTTACCCAGTAGCTCCCACGCGGAGGTCCCTGTGCCCAAACGGGCCTCCACGGAAGGGCCCTGCTCCTCCCGTTGTGTTTCCTTGAGGTAATCAGAAACCGCTGAGGATCCCTATAGGAGCTCCGGTTTGAAGCTGGGCGACCCTGGCTAAACCTTATTCCCCTCCGTGGTAAACGAGACAGGGGCGGGTCCTAAGCTGCCTGAAGTACACTGCTCGCGCCCACCTTCTCTTTGCTGCCGGAAGGCCTCCCACAAGAAGTCTGAGTTTACTCGTGACAGCAGAAGTCTGACTTTACGCGTGTGAGGCCTGCTGCTCTCAGTTCCTTGCTGGGAGCTTCAGCCGGAGCGCTCGGGAGCTCGCCGGCACAAGAACTGTGAGTCCCCTCGCCCCACCCCGGCCTCAAGCAAAAGTCCAGATTTCCCCCGGCAGGAACACCTCGGAGTGCCATAGGAGCGAAGAAGCGTGCGTTAACGGAGGGCCTCAACAGTGCTAGGGCTTTATTTCACGAGACACCGTGCACTCACGTTCGTTGTAACAACTGTCAAAGGGCACTGGATGCCTTCCAACTCCTCTCTGGCGTTTGAGCCACAGGAAGTAAATGCATTCGTTTGATTAAGCTCCGAGAACGTGCAACGACGATGACGAAGCGCTGCCCTGTTCGCTCGAAAGCTCTCGTTTGTACGGCCTTCCCACGGCCTCAAGGTACGTCGTTCTAAACAGCCTTACATTCCACGCTGGTGTGCCCCCAATTGGGAATGCGGGCACTTCTGTGAGACACCAATGTGCGTCCCAAAGGAAACCGGGGTGGGGGGGTCTCCCCCAGGACGCCTGCGTACGGCAGTCGGTTGCCAGATGTTTACTTCCAGCCGGAGAAAGAGAAAAAGGACAGCTTTCCCAGGGACAATTCTGGACCCTTGGGAACATCCAGAATCACCAAAGCCTAAACTTGGCACGGCCTGGGGAACGCTCTTCCGCACGTCCAGCAATCCCCACGTCAAAACCTTTCTCGGCAGAGGCAGGCACTCTCTCCCTTGTACTAGATAGCTCGGCAGAGCCTCCCGAGAAACATGCTGCGTCATTCAGCTTGAAAGTGGGACGCGGATGGGAGAGTTCGCTTTCTCCCCGTTTGGAGGCGCCGTGCGCTTGGCTTCAAAGCTGCCCGAACAGCACTAGCGGCCCGACGTCTCTGCACGGCAGGATTGTCGTTGTGGGCCGAGGCTGCGTGTTCTCTCAAAGCGGAACACCGTGCTGGCAATACCTTGCTAGAAACTCCTCCCACGGCACTACATGTTCAGCTCCGGCCAAACGAAAGGTGACCTCAGGCCTCAAGGTAAGTTCCAGCGTTTCACGTCGGGGGAGTTGGGTGTGCAGTGGTTTCCATGAGGCCAGACTCCACCACGGAGTGCCTTAACTCTGCGACGCTCCTGGGGGCACACAGGATAGGAGCTCGTTCGCCAATTTCGCAGGATGACTTCTCTCCGTGCCGGAACGGCGGCTCCTGGCTTCTGAGGAACCTTAGCCTAAACAGGCCCCCGGAGAAAGCTCTTCACATTCAGAGCAAGGGCAACGTACTGCTCTCTGGCTTGCCTGGGTTGAGTGCCCCAGTCGTCAAAGAGCCTCGCGAAAGCAGTGCTGCGCAGACTCCCTTTGCCAGTCGAACGGCCTCCTTGACTGAAAGAGAACCGCAGTGCCAAAAGGCACCGTGCTGACGACTGGCTCCAGGAAGAGACTCGGGACAGCACTCTCATAGAAGCGAAAGCTAGGCTGTGCGCCCAGCCTGAGGAGCAGTACGTACGTTTGCCACACTTCTTTACACAGCTAGGCATGAGCCAGAGAGCCTTGGTCACTGAGGCCTACCTAAGGGACTGCCATACTTACCCAGTAGCTCCCACGCGGAGGTCCCTGTGCCCAAACGGGCCTCCACGGAAGGGCCCTGCTCCTCCCGTTGTGTTTCCTTGAGGTAATCAGAAACCGCTGAGGATCCCTATAGGAGCTCCGGTTTGAAGCTGGGCGACCCTGGCTAAACCTTATTCCCCTCCGTGGTAAACGAGACAGGGGCGGGTCCTAAGCTGCCTGAAGTACACTGCTCGCGCCCACCTTCTCTTTGCTGCCGGAAGGCCTCCCACAAGAAGTCTGAGTTTACTCGTGACAGCAGAAGTCTGACTTTACGCGTGTGAGGCCTGCTGCTCTCAGTTCCTTGCTGGGAGCTTCAGCCGGAGCGCTCGGGAGCTCGCCGGCACAAGAACTGTGAGTCCCCTCGCCCCACCCCGGCCTCAAGCAAAAGTCCAGATTTCCCCCGGCAGGAACACCTCGGAGTGCCATAGGAGCGAAGAAGCGTGCGTTAACGGAGGGCCTCAACAGTGCTAGGGCTTTATTTCACGAGACACCGTGCACTCACGTTCGTTGTAACAACTGTCAAAGGGCACTGGATGCCTTCCAACTCCTCTCTGGCGTTTGAGCCACAGGAAGTAAATGCATTCGTTTGATTAAGCTCCGAGAACGTGCAACGACGATGACGAAGCGCTGCCCTGTTCGCTCGAAAGCTCTCGTTTGTACGGCCTTCCCACGGCCTCAAGGTACGTCGTTCTAAACAGCCTTACATTCCACGCTGGGGTGCCCCCAATTGGGAATGCGGGCACTTCTGTGAGACACCAATGTGCGTCCCAAAGGAAACCGGGGTGAGGGGGTCTCCCCCAGGACGCCTGCGTACGGCAGTCGGTTGCCAGATGTTTACTTCCAGCCGGAGAAAGAGAAAAAGGACAGCTTTCCCAGGGACAATTCTGGACCCTTGGGAACATCCAGAATCACCAAAGCCTAAACTTGGCACGGCCTGGGGAACGCTCTTCCGCACGTCCAGCAATCCCCACGTCAAAACCTTTCTCGGCAGAGGCAGGCACTCTCTCCCTTGTACTAGATAGCTCGGCAGAGCCTCCCGAGAAACATGCTGCGTCATTCAGCTTGAAAGTGGGACGCGGATGGGAGAGTTCGCTTTCTCCCCGTTTGGAGGCGCCGTGCGCTTGGCTTCAAAGCTGCCCGAACAGCACTAGCGGCCCGACGTCTCTGCACGGCAGGATTGTCGTTGTGGGCCGAGGCTGCGTGTTCTCTCAAAGCGGAACACCGTGCTGGCAATACCTTGCTAGAAACTCCTCCCACGGCACTACATGTTCAGCTCCGGCCAAACGAAAGGTGACCTCAGGCCTCAAGGTAAGTTCCAGCGTTTCACGTCGGGGGAGTTGGGTGTGCAGTGGTTTCCATGAGGCCAGACTCCACCACGGAGTGCCTTAACTCTGCGACGCTCCTGGGGGCACACAGGATAGGAGCTCGTTCGCCAATTTCGCAGGATGACTTCTCTCCGTGCCGGAACGGCGGCTCCTGGCTTCTGAGGAACCTTAGCCTAAACAGGCCCCCGGAGAAAGCTCTTCACATTCAGAGCAAGGGCAACGTACTGCTCTCTGGCTTGCCTGGGTTGAGTGCCCCAGTCGTCAAAGAGCCTCGCGAAAGCAGTGCTGCGCAGACTCCCTTTGCCAGTCGAACGGCCTCCTTGACTGAAAGAGAACCGCAGTGCCAAAAGGCACCGTGCTGACGACTGGCTCCAGGAAGAGACTCGGGACAGCACTCTCATAGAAGCGAAAGCTAGGCTGTGCGCCCAGCCTGAGGAGCAGTACGTACGTTTGCCACACTTCTTTACACAGCTAGGCATGAGCCAGAGAGCCTTGGTCACTGAGGCCTACCTAAGGGACTGCCATACTTACCCAGTAGCTCCCACGCGGAGGTCCCTGTGCCCAAACGGGCCTCCACGGAAGGGCCCTGCTCCTCCCGTTGTGTTTCCTTGAGGTAATCAGAAACCGCTGAGGATCCCTATAGGAGCTCCGGTTTGAAGCTGGGCGACCCTGGCTAAACCTTATTCCCCTCCGTGGTAAACGAGACAGGGGCGGGTCCTAAGCTGCCTGAAGTACACTGCTCGCGCCCACCTTCTCTTTGCTGCCGGAAGGCCTCCCACAAGAAGTCTGAGTTTACTCGTGACAGCAGAAGTCTGACTTTACGCGTGTGAGGCCTGCTGCTCTCAGTTCCTTGCTGGGAGCTTCAGCCGGAGCGCTCGGGAGCTCGCCGGCACAAGAACTGTGAGTCCCCTCGCCCCACCCCGGCCTCAAGCAAAAGTCCAGATTTCCCCCGGCAGGAACACCTCGGAGTGCCATAGGAGCGAAGAAGCGTGCGTTAACGGAGGGCCTCAACAGTGCTAGGGCTTTATTTCACGAGACACCGTGCACTCACGTTCGTTGTAACAACTGTCAAAGGGCACTGGATGCCTTCCAACTCCTCTCTGGCGTTTGAGCCACAGGAAGTAAATGCATTCGTTTGATTAAGCTCCGAGAACGTGCAACGACGATGACGAAGCGCTGCCCTGTTCGCTCGAAAGCTCTCGTTTGTACGGCCTTCCCACGGCCTCAAGGTACGTCGTTCTAAACAGCCTTACATTCCACGCTGGGGTGCCCCCAATTGGGAATGCGGGCACTTCTGTGAGACACCAATGTGCGTCCCAAAGGAAACCGGGGTGGGGGGGTCTCCCCCAGGACGCCTGCGTACGGCAGTCGGTTGCCAGATGTTTACTTCCAGCCGGAGAAAGAGAAAAAGGACAGCTTTCCCAGGGACAATTCTGGACCCTTGGGAACATCCAGAATCACCAAAGCCTAAACTTGGCACGGCCTGGGGAACGCTCTTCCGCACGTCCAGCAATCCCCACGTCAAAACCTTTCTCGGCAGAGGCAGGCACTCTCTCCCTTGTACTAGATAGCTCGGCAGAGCCTCCCGAGAAACATGCTGCGTCATTCAGCTTGAAAGTGGGACGCGGATGGGAGAGTTCGCTTTCTCCCCGTTTGGAGGCGCCGTGCGCTTGGCTTCAAAGCTGCCCGAACAGCACTAGCGGCCCGACGTCTCTGCACGGCAGGATTGTCGTTGTGGGCCGAGGCTGCGTGTTCTCTCAAAGCGGAACACCGTGCTGGCAATACCTTGCTAGAAACTCCTCCCACGGCACTACATGTTCAGCTCCGGCCAAACGAAAGGTGACCTCAGGCCTCAAGGTAAGTTCCAGCGTTTCACGTCGGGGGAGTTGGGTGTGCAGTGGTTTCCATGAGGCCAGACTCCACCACGGAGTGCCTTAACTCTGCGACGCTCCTGGGGGCACACAGGATAGGAGCTCGTTCGCCAATTTCGCAGGATGACTTCTCTCCGTGCCGGAACGGCGGCTCCTGGCTTCTGAGGAACCTTAGCCTAAACAGGCCCCCGGAGAAAGCTCTTCACATTCAGAGCAAGGGCAACGTACTGCTCTCTGGCTTGCCTGGGTTGAGTGCCCCAGTCGTCAAAGAGCCTCGCGAAAGCAGTGCTGCGCAGACTCCCTTTGCCAGTCGAACGGCCTCCTTGACTGAAAGAGAACCGCAGTGCCAAAAGGCACCGTGCTGACGACTGGCTCCAGGAAGAGACTCGGGACAGCACTCTCATAGAAGCGAAAGCTAGGCTGTGCGCCCAGCCTGAGGAGCAGTACGTACGTTTGCCACACTTCTTTACACAGCTAGGCATGAGCCAGAGAGCCTTGGTCACTGAGGCCTACCTAAGGGACTGCCATACTTACCCAGTAGCTCCCACGCGGAGGTCCCTGTGCCCAAACGGGCCTCCACGGAAGGGCCCTGCTCCTCCCGTTGTGTTTCCTTGAGGTAATCAGAAACCGCTGAGGATCCCTATAGGAGCTCCGGTTTGAAGCTGGGCGACCCTGGCTAAACCTTATTCCCCTCCGTGGTAAACGAGACAGGGGCGGGTCCTAAGCTGCCTGAAGTACACTGCTCGCGCCCACCTTCTCTTTGCTGCCGGAAGGCCTCCCACAAGAAGTCTGAGTTTACTCGTGACAGCAGAAGTCTGACTTTACGCGTGTGAGGCCTGCTGCTCTCAGTTCCTTGCTGGGAGCTTCAGCCGGAGCGCTCGGGAGCTCGCCGGCACAAGAACTGTGAGTCCCCTCGCCCCACCCCGGCCTCAAGCAAAAGTCCAGATTTCCCCCGGCAGGAACACCTCGGAGTGCCATAGGAGCGAAGAAGCGTGCGTTAACGGAGGGCCTCAACAGTGCTAGGGCTTTATTTCACGAGACACCGTGCACTCACGTTCGTTGTAACAACTGTCAAAGGGCACTGGATGCCTTCCAACTCCTCTCTGGCGTTTGAGCCACAGGAAGTAAATGCATTCGTTTGATTAAGCTCCGAGAACGTGCAACGACGATGACGAAGCGCTGCCCTGTTCGCTCGAAAGCTCTCGTTTGTACGGCCTTCCCACGGCCTCAAGGTACGTCGTTCTAAACAGCCTTACATTCCACGCTGGTGTGCCCCCAATTGGGAATGCGGGCACTTCTGTGAGACACCAATGTGCGTCCCAAAGGAAACCGGGGTGGGGGGGTCTCCCCCAGGACGCCTGCGTACGGCAGTCGGTTGCCAGATGTTTACTTCCAGCCGGAGAAAGAGAAAAAGGACAGCTTTCCCAGGGACAATTCTGGACCCTTGGGAACATCCAGAATCACCAAAGCCTAAACTTGGCACGGCCTGGGGAACGCTCTTCCGCACGTCCAGCAATCCCCACGTCAAAACCTTTCTCGGCAGAGGCAGGCACTCTCTCCCTTGTACTAGATAGCTCGGCAGAGCCTCCCGAGAAACATGCTGCGTCATTCAGCTTGAAAGTGGGACGCGGATGGGAGAGTTCGCTTTCTCCCCGTTTGGAGGCGCCGTGCGCTTGGCTTCAAAGCTGCCCGAACAGCACTAGCGGCCCGACGTCTCTGCACGGCAGGATTGTCGTTGTGGGCCGAGGCTGCGTGTTCTCTCAAAGCGGAACACCGTGCTGGCAATACCTTGCTAGAAACTCCTCCCACGGCACTACATGTTCAGCTCCGGCCAAACGAAAGGTGACCTCAGGCCTCAAGGTAAGTTCCAGCGTTTCACGTCGGGGGAGTTGGGTGTGCAGTGGTTTCCATGAGGCCAGACTCCACCACGGAGTGCCTTAACTCTGCGACGCTCCTGGGGGCACACAGGATAGGAGCTCGTTCGCCAATTTCGCAGGATGACTTCTCTCCGTGCCGGAACGGCGGCTCCTGGCTTCTGAGGAACCTTAGCCTAAACAGGCCCCCGGAGAAAGCTCTTCACATTCAGAGCAAGGGCAACGTACTGCTCTCTGGCTTGCCTGGGTTGAGTGCCCCAGTCGTCAAAGAGCCTCACGAAAGCAGTGCTGCGCAGACTCCCTTTGCCAGTCGAACGGCCTCCTTGACTGAAAGAGAACCGCAGTGCCAAAAGGCACCGTGCTGACGACTGGCTCCAGGAAGAGACTCGGGACAGCACTCTCATAGAAGCGAAAGCTAGGCTGTGCGCCCAGCCTGAGGAGCAGTACGTACGTTTGCCACACTTCTTTACACAGCTAGGCATGAGCCAGAGAGCCTTGGTCACTGAGGCCTACCTAAGGGACTGCCATACTTACCCAGTAGCTCCCACGCGGAGGTCCCTGTGCCCAAACGGGCCTCCACGGAAGGGCCCTGCTCCTCCCGTTGTGTTTCCTTGAGGTAATCAGAAACCGCTGAGGATCCCTATAGGAGCTCCGGTTTGAAGCTGGGCGACCCTGGCTAAACCTTATTCCCCTCCGTGGTAAACGAGACAGGGGCGGGTCCTAAGCTGCCTGAAGTACACTGCTCGCGCCCACCTTCTCTTTGCTGCCGGAAGGCCTCCCACAAGAAGTCTGAGTTTACTCGTGACAGCAGAAGTCTGACTTTACGCGTGTGAGGCCTGCTGCTCTCAGTTCCTTGCTGGGAGCTTCAGCCGGAGCGCTCGGGAGCTCGCCGGCACAAGAACTGTGAGTCCCCTCGCCCCACCCCGGCCTCAAGCAAAAGTCCAGATTTCCCCCGGCAGGAACACCTCGGAGTGCCATAGGAGCGAAGAAGCGTGCGTTAACGGAGGGCCTCAACAGTGCTAGGGCTTTATTTCACGAGACACCGTGCACTCACGTTCGTTGTAACAACTGTCAAAGGGCACTGGATGCCTTCCAACTCCTCTCTGGCGTTTGAGCCACAGGAAGTAAATGCATTCGTTTGATTAAGCTCCGAGAACGTGCAACGACGATGACGAAGCGCTGCCCTGTTCGCTCGAAAGCTCTCGTTTGTACGGCCTTCCCACGGCCTCAAGGTACGTCGTTCTAAACAGCCTTACATTCCACGCTGGTGTGCCCCCAATTGGGAATGCGGGCACTTCTGTGAGACACCAATGTGCGTCCCTAAGGAAACCGGGGTGGGGGGGTCTCCCCCAGGACGCCTGCGTACGGCAGTCGGTTGCCAGATGTTTACTTCCAGCCGGAGAAAGAGAAAAAGGACAGCTTTCCCAGGGACAATTCTGGACCCTTGGGAACATCCAGAATCACCAAAGCCTAAACTTGGCACGGCCTGGGGAACGCTCTTCCGCACGTCCAGCAATCCCCACGTCAAAACCTTTCTCGGCAGAGGCAGGCACTCTCTCCCTTGTACTAGATAGCTCGGCAGAGCCTCCCGAGAAACATGCTGCGTCATTCAGCTTGAAAGTGGGACGCGGATGGGAGAGTTCGCTTTCTCCCCGTTTGGAGGCGCCGTGCGCTTGGCTTCAAAGCTGCCCGAACAGCACTAGCGGCCCGACGTCTCTGCACGGCAGGATTGTCGTTGTGGGCCGAGGCTGCGTGTTCTCTCAAAGCGGAACACCGTGCTGGCAATACCTTGCTAGAAACTCCTCCCACGGCACTACATGTTCAGCTCCGGCCAAACGAAAGGTGACCTCAGGCCTCAAGGTAAGTTCCAGCGTTTCACGTCGGGGGAGTTGGGTGTGCAGTGGTTTCCATGAGGCCAGACTCCACCACGGAGTGCCTTAACTCTGCGACGCTCCTGGGGGCACACAGGATAGGAGCTCGTTCGCCAATTTCGCAGGATGACTTCTCTCCGTGCCGGAACGGCGGCTCCTGGCTTCTGAGGAACCTTAGCCTAAACAGGCCCCCGGAGAAAGCTCTTCACATTCAGAGCAAGGGCAACGTACTGCTCTCTGGCTTGCCTGGGTTGAGTGCCCCAGTCGTCAAAGAGCCTCGCGAAAGCAGTGCTGCGCAGACTCCCTTTGCCAGTCGAACGGCCTCCTTGACTGAAAGAGAACCGCAGTGCCAAAAGGCACCGTGCTGACGACTGGCTCCAGGAAGAGACTCGGGACAGCACTCTCATAGAAGCGAAAGCTAGGCTGTGCGCCCAGCCTGAGGAGCAGTACGTACGTTTGCCACACTTCTTTACACAGCTAGGCATGAGCCAGAGAGCCTTGGTCACTGAGGCCTACCTAAGGGACTGCCATACTTACCCAGTAGCTCCCACGCGGAGGTCCCTGTGCCCAAACGGGCCTCCACGGAAGGGCCCTGCTCCTCCCGTTGTGTTTCCTTGAGGTAATCAGAAACCGCTGAGGATCCCTATAGGAGCTCCGGTTTGAAGCTGGGCGACCCTGGCTAAACCTTATTCCCCTCCGTGGTAAACGAGACAGGGGCGGGTCCTAAGCTGCCTGAAGTACACTGCTCGCGCCCACCTTCTCTTTGCTGCCGGAAGGCCTCCCACAAGAAGTCTGAGTTTACTCGTGACAGCAGAAGTCTGACTTTACGCGTGTGAGGCCTGCTGCTCTCAGTTCCTTGCTGGGAGCTTCAGCCGGAGCGCTCGGGAGCTCGCCGGCACAAGAACTGTGAGTCCCCTCGCCCCACCCCGGCCTCAAGCAAAAGTCCAGATTTCCCCCGGCAGGAACACCTCGGAGTGCCATAGGAGCGAAGAAGCGTGCGTTAACGGAGGGCCTCAACAGTGCTAGGGCTTTATTTCACGAGACACCGTGCACTCACGTTCGTTGTAACAACTGTCAAAGGGCACTGGATGCCTTCCAACTCCTCTCTGGCGTTTGAGCCACAGGAAGTAAATGCATTCGTTTGATTAAGCTCCGAGAACGTGCAACGACGATGACGAAGCGCTGCCCTGTTCGCTCGAAAGCTCTCGTTTGTACGGCCTTCACACGGCCTCAAGGTACGTCGTTCTAAACAGCCTTACATTCCACGCTGGTGTGCCCCCAATTGGGAATGCGGGCACTTCTGTGAGACACCAATGTGCGTCCCAAAGGAAACCGGGGTGGGGGGGTCTCCCCCAGGACGCCTGCGTACGGCAGTCGGTTGCCAGATGTTTACTTCCAGCCGGAGAAAGAGAAAAAGGACAGCTTTCCCAGGGACAATTCTGGACCCTTGGGAACATCCAGAATCACCAAAGCCTAAACTTGGCACGGCCTGGGGAACGCTCTTCCGCACGTCCAGCAATCCCCACGTCAAAACCTTTCTCGGCAGAGGCAGGCACTCTCTCCCTTGTACTAGATAGCTCGGCAGAGCCTCCCGAGAAACATGCTGCGTCATTCAGCTTGAAAGTGGGACGCGGATGGGAGAGTTCGCTTTCTCCCCGTTTGGAGGCGCCGTGCGCTTGGCTTCAAAGCTGCCCGAACAGCACTAGCGGCCCGACGTCTCTGCACGGCAGGATTGTCGTTGTGGGCCGAGGCTGCGTGTTCTCTCAAAGCGGAACACCGTGCTGGCAATACCTTGCTAGAAACTCCTCCCACGGCACTACATGTTCAGCTCCGGCCAAACGAAAGGTGACCTCAGGCCTCAAGGTAAGTTCCAGCGTTTCACGTCGGGGGAGTTGGGTGTGCAGTGGTTTCCATGAGGCCAGACTCCACCACGGAGTGCCTTAACTCTGCGACGCTCCTGGGGGCACACAGGATAGGAGCTCGTTCGCCAATTTCGCAGGATGACTTCTCTCCGTGCCGGAACGGCGGCTCCTGGCTTCTGAGGAACCTTAGCCTAAACAGGCCCCCGGAGAAAGCTCTTCACATTCAGAGCAAGGGCAACGTACTGCTCTCTGGCTTGCCTGGGTTGAGTGCCCCAGTCGTCAAAGAGCCTCGCGAAAGCAGTGCTGCGCAGACTCCCTTTGCCAGTCGAACGGCCTCCTTGACTGAAAGAGAACCGCAGTGCCAAAAGGCACCGTGCTGACGACTGGCTCCAGGAAGAGACTCGGGACAGCACTCTCATAGAAGCGAAAGCTAGGCTGTGCGCCCAGCCTGAGGAGCAGTACGTACGTTTGCCACACTTCTTTACACAGCTAGGCATGAGCCAGAGAGCCTTGGTCACTGAGGCCTACCTAAGGGACTGCCATACTTACCCAGTAGCTCCCACGCGGAGGTCCCTGTGCCCAAACGGGCCTCCACGGAAGGGCCCTGCTCCTCCCGTTGTGTTTCCTTGAGGTAATCAGAAACCGCTGAGGATCCCTATAGGAGCTCCGGTTTGAAGCTGGGCGACCCTGGCTAAACCTTATTCCCCTCCGTGGTAAACGAGACAGGGGCGGGTCCTAAGCTGCCTGAAGTACACTGCTCGCGCCCACCTTCTCTTTGCTGCCGGAAGGCCTCCCACAAGAAGTCTGAGTTTACTCGTGACAGCAGAAGTCTGACTTTACGCGTGTGAGGCCTGCTGCTCTCAGTTCCTTGCTGGGAGCTTCAGCCGGAGCGCTCGGGAGCTCGCCGGCACAAGAACTGTGAGTCCCCTCGCCCCACCCCGGCCTCAAGCAAAAGTCCAGATTTCCCCCGGCAGGAACACCTCGGAGTGCCATAGGAGCGAAGAAGCGTGCGTTAACGGAGGGCCTCAACAGTGCTAGGGCTTTATTTCACGAGACACCGTGCACTCACGTTCGTTGTAACAACTGTCAAAGGGCACTGGATGCCTTCCAACTCCTCTCTGGCGTTTGAGCCACAGGAAGTAAATGCATTCGTTTGATTAAGCTCCGAGAACGTGCAACGACGATGACGAAGCGCTGCCCTGTTCGCTCGAAAGCTCTCGTTTGTACGGCCTTCACACGGCCTCAAGGTACGTCGTTCTAAACAGCCTTACATTCCACGCTGGTGTGCCCCCAATTGGGAATGCGGGCACTTCTGTGAGACACCAATGTGCGTCCCTAAGGAAACCGGGGTGGGGGGGTCTCCCCCAGGACGCCTGCGTATGGCAGTCGGTTGCCAGATGTTTACTTCCAGCCGGAGAAAGAGAAAAAGGACAGCTTTCCCAGGGACAATTCTGGACCCTTGGGAACATCCAGAATCACCAAAGCCTAAACTTGGCACGGCCTGGGGAACGCTCTTCCGCACGTCCAGCAATCCCCACGTCAAAACCTTTCTCGGCAGAGGCAGGCACTCTCTCCCTTGTACTAGATAGCTCGGCAGAGCCTCCCGAGAAACATGCTGCGTCATTCAGCTTGAAAGTGGGACGCGGATGGGAGAGTTCGCTTTCTCCCCGTTTGGAGGCGCCGTGCGCTTGGCTTCAAAGCTGCCCGAACAGCACTAGCGGCCCGACGTCTCTGCACGGCAGGATTGTCGTTGTGGGCCGAGGCTGCGTGTTCTCTCAAAGCGGAACACCGTGCTGGCAATACCTTGCTAGAAACTCCTCCCACGGCACTACATGTTCAGCTCCGGCCAAACGAAAGGTGACCTCAGGCCTCAAGGTAAGTTCCAGCGTTTCACGTCGGGGGAGTTGGGTGTGCAGTGGTTTCCATGAGGCCAGACTCCACCACGGAGTGCCTTAACTCTGCGACGCTCCTGGGGGCACACAGGATAGGAGCTCGTTCGCCAATTTCGCAGGATGACTTCTCTCCGTGCCGGAACGGCGGCTCCTGGCTTCTGAGGAACCTTAGCCTAAACAGGCCCCCGGAGAAAGCTCTTCACATTCAGAGCAAGGGCAACGTACTGCTCTCTGGCTTGCCTGGGTTGAGTGCCCCAGTCGTCAAAGAGCCTCGCGAAAGCAGTGCTGCGCAGACTCCCTTTGCCAGTCGAACGGCCTCCTTGACTGAAAGAGAACCGCAGTGCCAAAAGGCACCGTGCTGACGACTGGCTCCAGGAAGAGACTCGGGACAGCACTCTCATAGAAGCGAAAGCTAGGCTGTGCGCCCAGCCTGAGGAGCAGTACGTACGTTTGCCACACTTCTTTACACAGCTAGGCATGAGCCAGAGAGCCTTGGTCACTGAGGCCTACCTAAGGGACTGCCATACTTACCCAGTAGCTCCCACGCGGAGGTCCCTGTGCCCAAACGGGCCTCCACGGAAGGGCCCTGCTCCTCCCGTTGTGTTTCCTTGAGGTAATCAGAAACCGCTGAGGATCCCTATAGGAGCTCCGGTTTGAAGCTGGGCGACCCTGGCTAAACCTTATTCCCCTCCGTGGTAAACGAGACAGGGGCGGGTCCTAAGCTGCCTGAAGTACACTGCTCGCGCCCACCTTCTCTTTGCTGCCGGAAGGCCTCCCACAAGAAGTCTGAGTTTACTCGTGACAGCAGAAGTCTGACTTTACGCGTGTGAGGCCTGCTGCTCTCAGTTCCTTGCTGGGAGCTTCAGCCGGAGCGCTCGGGAGCTCGCCGGCACAAGAACTGTGAGTCCCCTCGCCCCACCCCGGCCTCAAGCAAAAGTCCAGATTTCCCCCGGCAGGAACACCTCGGAGTGCCATAGGAGCGAAGAAGCGTGCGTTAACGGAGGGCCTCAACAGTGCTAGGGCTTTATTTCACGAGACACCGTGCACTCACGTTCGTTGTAACAACTGTCAAAGGGCACTGGATGCCTTCCAACTCCTCTCTGGCGTTTGAGCCACAGGAAGTAAATGCATTCGTTTGATTAAGCTCCGAGAACGTGCAACGACGATGACGAAGCGCTGCCCTGTTCGCTCGAAAGCTCTCGTTTGTACGGCCTTCACACGGCCTCAAGGTACGTCGTTCTAAACAGCCTTACATTCCACGCTGGTGTGCCCCCAATTGGGAATGCGGGCACTTCTGTGAGACACCAATGTGCGTCCCAAAGGAAACCGGGGTGGGGGGGTCTCCCCCAGGACGCCTGCGTACGGCAGTCGGTTGCCAGATGTTTACTTCCAGCCGGAGAAAGAGAAAAAGGACAGCTTTCCCAGGGACAATTCTGGACCCTTGGGAACATCCAGAATCACCAAAGCCTAAACTTGGCACGGCCTGGGGAATGCTCTTCCGCACGTCCAGCAATCCCCACGTCAAAACCTTTCTCGGCAGAGGCAGGCACTCTCTCCCTTGTACTAGATAGCTCGGCAGAGCCTCCCGAGAAACATGCTGCGTCATTCAGCTTGAAAGTGGGACGCGGATGGGAGAGTTCGCTTTCTCCCCGTTTGGAGGCGCCGTGCGCTTGGCTTCAAAGCTGCCCGAACAGCACTAGCGGCCCGACGTCTCTGCACGGCAGGATTGTCGTTGTGGGCCGAGGCTGCGTGTTCTCTCAAAGCGGAACACCGTGCTGGCAATACCTTGCTAGAAACTCCTCCCACGGCACTACATGTTCAGCTCCGGCCAAACGAAAGGTGACCTCAGGCCTCAAGGTAAGTTCCAGCGTTTCACGTCGGGGGAGTTGGGTGTGCAGTGGTTTCCATGAGGCCAGACTCCACCACGGAGTGCCTTAACTCTGCGACGCTCCTGGGGGCACACAGGATAGGAGCTCGTTCGCCAATTTCGCAGGATGACTTCTCTCCGTGCCGGAACGGCGGCTCCTGGCTTCTGAGGAACCTTAGCCTAAACAGGCCCCCGGAGAAAGCTCTTCACATTCAGAGCAAGGGCAACGTACTGCTCTCTGGCTTGCCTGGGTTGAGTGCCCCAGTCGTCAAAGAGCCTCGCGAAAGCAGTGCTGCGCAGACTCCCTTTGCCAGTCGAACGGCCTCCTTGACTGAAAGAGAACCGCAGTGCCAAAAGGCACCGTGCTGACGACTGGCTCCAGGAAGAGACTCGGGACAGCACTCTCATAGAAGCGAAAGCTAGGCTGTGCGCCCAGCCTGAGGAGCAGTACGTACGTTTGCCACACTTCTTTACACAGCTAGGCATGAGCCAGAGAGCCTTGGTCACTGAGGCCTACCTAAGGGACTGCCATACTTACCCAGTAGCTCCCACGCGGAGGTCCCTGTGCCCAAACGGGCCTCCACGGAAGGGCCCTGCTCCTCCCGTTGTGTTTCCTTGAGGTAATCAGAAACCGCTGAGGATCCCTATAGGAGCTCCGGTTTGAAGCTGGGCGACCCTGGCTAAACCTTATTCCCCTCCGTGGTAAACGAGACAGGGGCGGGTCCTAAGCTGCCTGAAGTACACTGCTCGCGCCCACCTTCTCTTTGCTGCCGGAAGGCCTCCCACAAGAAGTCTGAGTTTACTCGTGACAGCAGAAGTCTGACTTTACGCGTGTGAGGCCTGCTGCTCTCAGTTCCTTGCTGGGAGCTTCAGCCGGAGCGCTCGGGAGCTCGCCGGCACAAGAACTGTGAGTCCCCTCGCCCCACCCCGGCCTCAAGCAAAAGTCCAGATTTCCCCCGGCAGGAACACCTCGGAGTGCCATAGGAGCGAAGAAGCGTGCGTTAACGGAGGGCCTCAACAGTGCTAGGGCTTTATTTCACGAGACACCGTGCACTCACGTTCGTTGTAACAACTGTCAAAGGGCACTGGATGCCTTCCAACTCCTCTCTGGCGTTTGAGCCACAGGAAGTAAATGCATTCGTTTGATTAAGCTCCGAGAACGTGCAACGACGATGACGAAGCGCTGCCCTGTTCGCTCGAAAGCTCTCGTTTGTACGGCCTTCACACGGCCTCAAGGTACGTCGTTCTAAACAGCCTTACATTCCACGCTGGTGTGCCCCCAATTGGGAATGCGGGCACTTCTGTGAGACACCAATGTGCGTCCCAAAGGAAACCGGGGTGGGGGGGTCTCCCCCAGGACGCCTGCGTACGGCAGTCGGTTGCCAGATGTTTACTTCCAGCCGGAGAAAGAGAAAAAGGACAGCTTTCCCAGGGACAATTCTGGACCCTTGGGAACATCCAGAATCACCAAAGCCTAAACTTGGCACGGCCTGGGGAACGCTCTTCCGCACGTCCAGCAATCCCCACGTCAAAACCTTTCTCGGCAGAGGCAGGCACTCTCTCCCTTGTACTAGATAGCTCGGCAGAGCCTCCCGAGAAACATGCTGCGTCATTCAGCTTGAAAGTGGGACGCGGATGGGAGAGTTCGCTTTCTCCCCGTTTGGAGGCGCCGTGCGCTTGGCTTCAAAGCTGCCCGAACAGCACTAGCGGCCCGACGTCTCTGCACGGCAGGATTGTCGTTGTGGGCCGAGGCTGCGTGTTCTCTCAAAGCGGAACACCGTGCTGGCAATACCTTGCTAGAAACTCCTCCCACGGCACTACATGTTCAGCTCCGGCCAAACGAAAGGTGACCTCAGGCCTCAAGGTAAGTTCCAGCGTTTCACGTCGGGGGAGTTGGGTGTGCAGTGGTTTCCATGAGGCCAGACTCCACCACGGAGTGCCTTAACTCTGCGACGCTCCTGGGGGCACACAGGATAGGAGCTCGTTCGCCAATTTCGCAGGATGACTTCTCTCCGTGCCGGAACGGCGGCTCCTGGCTTCTGAGGAACCTTAGCCTAAACAGGCCCCCGGAGAAAGCTCTTCACATTCAGAGCAAGGGCAACGTACTGCTCTCTGGCTTGCCTGGGTTGAGTGCCCCAGTCGTCAAAGAGCCTCGCGAAAGCAGTGCTGCGCAGACTCCCTTTGCCAGTCGAACGGCCTCCTTGACTGAAAGAGAACCGCAGTGCCAAAAGGCACCGTGCTGACGACTGGCTCCAGGAAGAGACTCGGGACAGCACTCTCATAGAAGCGAAAGCTAGGCTGTGCGCCCAGCCTGAGGAGCAGTACGTACGTTTGCCACACTTCTTTACACAGCTAGGCATGAGCCAGAGAGCCTTGGTCACTGAGGCCTACCTAAGGGACTGCCATACTTACCCAGTAGCTCCCACGCGGAGGTCCCTGTGCCCAAACGGGCCTCCACGGAAGGGCCCTGCTCCTCCCGTTGTGTTTCCTTGAGGTAATCAGAAACCGCTGAGGATCCCTATAGGAGCTCCGGTTTGAAGCTGGGCGACCCTGGCTAAACCTTATTCCCCTCCGTGGTAAACGAGACAGGGGCGGGTCCTAAGCTGCCTGAAGTACACTGCTCGCGCCCACCTTCTCTTTGCTGCCGGAAGGCCTCCCACAAGAAGTCTGAGTTTACTCGTGACAGCAGAAGTCTGACTTTACGCGTGTGAGGCCTGCTGCTCTCAGTTCCTTGCTGGGAGCTTCAGCCGGAGCGCTCGGGAGCTCGCCGGCACAAGAACTGTGAGTCCCCTCGCCCCACCCCGGCCTCAAGCAAAAGTCCAGATTTCCCCCGGCAGGAACACCTCGGAGTGCCATAGGAGCGAAGAAGCGTGCGTTAACGGAGGGCCTCAACAGTGCTAGGGCTTTATTTCACGAGACACCGTGCACTCACGTTCGTTGTAACAACTGTCAAAGGGCACTGGATGCCTTCCAACTCCTCTCTGGCGTTTGAGCCACAGGAAGTAAATGCATTCGTTTGATTAAGCTCCGAGAACGTGCAACGACGATGACGAAGCGCTGCCCTGTTCGCTCGAAAGCTCTCGTTTGTACGGCCTTCACACGGCCTCAAGGTACGTCGTTCTAAACAGCCTTACATTCCACGCTGGTGTGCCCCCAATTGGGAATGCGGGCACTTCTGTGAGACACCAATGTGCGTCCCAAAGGAAACCGGGGTGGGGGGGTCTCCCCCAGGACGCCTGCGTACGGCAGTCGGTTGCCAGATGTTTACTTCCAGCCGGAGAAAGAGAAAAAGGACAGCTTTCCCAGGGACAATTCTGGACCCTTGGGAACATCCAGAATCACCAAAGCCTAAACTTGGCACGGCCTGGGGAACGCTCTTCCGCACGTCCAGCAATCCCCACGTCAAAACCTTTCTCGGCAGAGGCAGGCACTCTCTCCCTTGTACTAGATAGCTCGGCAGAGCCTCCCGAGAAACATGCTGCGTCATTCAGCTTGAAAGTGGGACGCGGATGGGAGAGTTCGCTTTCTCCCCGTTTGGAGGCGCCGTGCGCTTGGCTTCAAAGCTGCCCGAACAGCACTAGCGGCCCGACGTCTCTGCACGGCAGGATTGTCGTTGTGGGCCGAGGCTGCGTGTTCTCTCAAAGCGGAACACCGTGCTGGCAATACCTTGCTAGAAACTCCTCCCACGGCACTACATGTTCAGCTCCGGCCAAACGAAAGGTGACCTCAGGCCTCAAGGTAAGTTCCAGCGTTTCACGTCGGGGGAGTTGGGTGTGCAGTGGTTTCCATGAGGCCAGACTCCACCACGGAGTGCCTTAACTCTGCGACGCTCCTGGGGGCACACAGGATAGGAGCTCGTTCGCCAATTTCGCAGGATGACTTCTCTCCGTGCCGGAACGGCGGCTCCTGGCTTCTGAGGAACCTTAGCCTAAACAGGCCCCCGGAGAAAGCTCTTCACATTCAGAGCAAGGGCAACGTACTGCTCTCTGGCTTGCCTGGGTTGAGTGCACCAGTCGTCAAAGAGCCTCGCGAAAGCAGTGCTGCGCAGACTCCCTTTGCCAGTCGAACGGCCTCCTTGACTGAAAGAGAACCGCAGTGCCAAAAGGCACCGTGCTGACGACTGGCTCCAGGAAGAGACTCGGGACAGCACTCTCATAGAAGCGAAAGCTAGGCTGTGCGCCCAGCCTGAGGAGCAGTACGTACGTTTGCCACACTTCTTTACACAGCTAGGCATGAGCCAGAGAGCCTTGGTCACTGAGGCCTACCTAAGGGACTGCCATACTTACCCAGTAGCTCCCACGCGGAGGTCCCTGTGCCCAAACGGGCCTCCACGGAAGGGCCCTGCTCCTCCCGTTGTGTTTCCTTGAGGTAATCAGAAACCGCTGAGGATCCCTATAGGAGCTCCGGTTTGAAGCTGGGCGACCCTGGCTAAACCTTATTCCCCTCCGTGGTAAACGAGACAGGGGCGGGTCCTAAGCTGCCTGAAGTACACTGCTCGCGCCCACCTTCTCTTTGCTGCCGGAAGGCCTCCCACAAGAAGTCTGAGTTTACTCGTGACAGCAGAAGTCTGACTTTACGCGTGTGAGGCCTGCTGCTCTCAGTTCCTTGCTGGGAGCTTCAGCCGGAGCGCTCGGGAGCTCGCCGGCACAAGAACTGTGAGTCCCCTCGCCCCACCCCGGCCTCAAGCAAAAGTCCAGATTTCCCCCGGCAGGAACACCTCGGAGTGCCATAGGAGCGAAGAAGCGTGCGTTAACGGAGGGCCTCAACAGTGCTAGGGCTTTATTTCACGAGACACCGTGCACTCACGTTCGTTGTAACAACTGTCAAAGGGCACTGGATGCCTTCCAACTCCTCTCTGGCGTTTGAGCCACAGGAAGTAAATGCATTCGTTTGATTAAGCTCCGAGAACGTGCAACGACGATGACGAAGCGCTGCCCTGTTCGCTCGAAAGCTCTCGTTTGTACGGCCTTCACACGGCCTCAAGGTACGTCGTTCTAAACAGCCTTACATTCCACGCTGGTGTGCCCCCAATTGGGAATGCGGGCACTTCTGTGAGACACCAATGTGCGTCCCAAAGGAAACCGGGGTGGGGGGGTCTCCCCCAGGACGCCTGCGTACGGCAGTCGGTTGCCAGATGTTTACTTCCAGCCGGAGAAAGAGAAAAAGGACAGCTTTCCCAGGGACAATTCTGGACCCTTGGGAACATCCAGAATCACCAAAGCCTAAACTTGGCACGGCCTGGGGAACGCTCTTCCGCACGTCCAGCAATCCCCACGTCAAAACCTTTCTCGGCAGAGGCAGGCACTCTCTCCCTTGTACTAGATAGCTCGGCAGAGCCTCCCGAGAAACATGCTGCGTCATTCAGCTTGAAAGTGGGACGCGGATGGGAGAGTTCGCTTTCTCCCCGTTTGGAGGCGCCGTGCGCTTGGCTTCAAAGCTGCCCGAACAGCACTAGCGGCCCGACGTCTCTGCACGGCAGGATTGTCGTTGTGGGCCGAGGCTGCGTGTTCTCTCAAAGCGGAACACCGTGCTGGCAATACCTTGCTAGAAACTCCTCCCACGGCACTACATGTTCAGCTCCGGCCAAACGAAAGGTGACCTCAGGCCTCAAGGTAAGTTCCAGCGTTTCACGTCGGGGGAGTTGGGTGTGCAGTGGTTTCCATGAGGCCAGACTCCACCACGGAGTGCCTTAACTCTGCGACGCTCCTGGGGGCACACAGGATAGGAGCTCGTTCGCCAATTTCGCAGGATGACTTCTCTCCGTGCCGGAACGGCGGCTCCTGGCTTCTGAGGAACCTTAGCCTAAACAGGCCCCCGGAGAAAGCTCTTCACATTCAGAGCAAGGGCAACGTACTGCTCTCTGGCTTGCCTGGGTTGAGTGCACCAGTCGTCAAAGAGCCTCGCGAAAGCAGTGCTGCGCAGACTCCCTTTGCCAGTCGAACGGCCTCCTTGACTGAAAGAGAACCGCAGTGCCAAAAGGCACCGTGCTGACGACTGGCTCCAGGAAGAGACTCGGGACAGCACTCTCATAGAAGCGAAAGCTAGGCTGTGCGCCCAGCCTGAGGAGCAGTACGTACGTTTGCCACACTTCTTTACACAGCTAGGCATGAGCCAGAGAGCCTTGGTCACTGAGGCCTACCTAAGGGACTGCCATACTTACCCAGTAGCTCCCACGCGGAGGTCCCTGTGCCCAAACGGGCCTCCACGGAAGGGCCCTGCTCCTCCCGTTGTGTTTCCTTGAGGTAATCAGAAACCGCTGAGGATCCCTATAGGAGCTCCGGTTTGAAGCTGGGCGACCCTGGCTAAACCTTATTCCCCTCCGTGGTAAACGAGACAGGGGCGGGTCCTAAGCTGCCTGAAGTACACTGCTCGCGCCCACCTTCTCTTTGCTGCCGGAAGGCCTCCCACAAGAAGTCTGAGTTTACTCGTGACAGCAGAAGTCTGACTTTACGCGTGTGAGGCCTGCTGCTCTCAGTTCCTTGCTGGGAGCTTCAGCCGGAGCGCTCGGGAGCTCGCCGGCACAAGAACTGTGAGTCCCCTCGCCCCACCCCGGCCTCAAGCAAAAGTCCAGATTTCCCCCGGCAGGAACACCTCGGAGTGCCATAGGAGCGAAGAAGCGTGCGTTAACGGAGGGCCTCAACAGTGCTAGGGCTTTATTTCACGAGACACCGTGCACTCACGTTCGTTGTAACAACTGTCAAAGGGCACTGGATGCCTTCCAACTCCTCTCTGGCGTTTGAGCCACAGGAAGTAAATGCATTCGTTTGATTAAGCTCCGAGAACGTGCAACGACGATGACGAAGCGCTGCCCTGTTCGCTCGAAAGCTCTCGTTTGTACGGCCTTCACACGGCCTCAAGGTACGTCGTTCTAAACAGCCTTACATTCCACGCTGGTGTGCCCCCAATTGGGAATGCGGGCACTTCTGTGAGACACCAATGTGCGTCCCAAAGGAAACCGGGGTGGGGGGGTCTCCCCCAGGACGCCTGCGTACGGCAGTCGGTTGCCAGATGTTTACTTCCAGCCGGAGAAAGAGAAAAAGGACAGCTTTCCCAGGGACAATTCTGGACCCTTGGGAACATCCAGAATCACCAAAGCCTAAACTTGGCACGGCCTGGGGAACGCTCTTCCGCACGTCCAGCAATCCCCACGTCAAAACCTTTCTCGGCAGAGGCAGGCACTCTCTCCCTTGTACTAGATAGCTCGGCAGAGCCTCCCGAGAAACATGCTGCGTCATTCAGCTTGAAAGTGGGACGCGGATGGGAGAGTTCGCTTTCTCCCCGTTTGGAGGCGCCGTGCGCTTGGCTTCAAAGCTGCCCGAACAGCACTAGCGGCCCGACGTCTCTGCACGGCAGGATTGTCGTTGTGGGCCGAGGCTGCGTGTTCTCTCAAAGCGGAACACCGTGCTGGCAATACCTTGCTAGAAACTCCTCCCACGGCACTACATGTTCAGCTCCGGCCAAACGAAAGGTGACCTCAGGCCTCAAGGTAAGTTCCAGCGTTTCACGTCGGGGGAGTTGGGTGTGCAGTGGTTTCCATGAGGCCAGACTCCACCACGGAGTGCCTTAACTCTGCGACGCTCCTGGGGGCACACAGGATAGGAGCTCGTTCGCCAATTTCGCAGGATGACTTCTCTCCGTGCCGGAACGGCGGCTCCTGGCTTCTGAGGAACCTTAGCCTAAACAGGCCCCCGGAGAAAGCTCTTCACATTCAGAGCAAGGGCAACGTACTGCTCTCTGGCTTGCCTGGGTTGAGTGCCCCAGTCGTCAAAGAGCCTCGCGAAAGCAGTGCTGCGCAGACTCCCTTTGCCAGTCGAACGGCCTCCTTGACTGAAAGAGAACCGCAGTGCCAAAAGGCACCGTGCTGACGACTGGCTCCAGGAAGAGACTCGGGACAGCACTCTCATAGAAGCGAAAGCTAGGCTGTGCGCCCAGCCTGAGGAGCAGTACGTACGTTTGCCACACTTCTTTACACAGCTAGGCATGAGCCAGAGAGCCTTGGTCACTGAGGCCTACCTAAGGGACTGCCATACTTACCCAGTAGCTCCCACGCGGAGGTCCCTGTGCCCAAACGGGCCTCCACGGAAGGGCCCTGCTCCTCCCGTTGTGTTTCCTTGAGGTAATCAGAAACCGCTGAGGATCCCTATAGGAGCTCCGGTTTGAAGCTGGGCGACCCTGGCTAAACCTTATTCCCCTCCGTGGTAAACGAGACAGGGGCGGGTCCTAAGCTGCCTGAAGTACACTGCTCGCGCCCACCTTCTCTTTGCTGCCGGAAGGCCTCCCACAAGAAGTCTGAGTTTACTCGTGACAGCAGAAGTCTGACTTTACGCGTGTGAGGCCTGCTGCTCTCAGTTCCTTGCTGGGAGCTTCAGCCGGAGCGCTCGGGAGCTCGCCGGCACAAGAACTGTGAGTCCCCTCGCCCCACCCCGGCCTCAAGCAAAAGTCCAGATTTCCCCCGGCAGGAACACCTCGGAGTGCCATAGGAGCGAAGAAGCGTGCGTTAACGGAGGGCCTCAACAGTGCTAGGGCTTTATTTCACGAGACACCGTGCACTCACGTTCGTTGTAACAACTGTCAAAGGGCACTGGATGCCTTCCAACTCCTCTCTGGCGTTTGAGCCACAGGAAGTAAATGCATTCGTTTGATTAAGCTCCGAGAACGTGCAACGACGATGACGAAGCGCTGCCCTGTTCGCTCGAAAGCTCTCGTTTGTACGGCCTTCACACGGCCTCAAGGTACGTCGTTCTAAACAGCCTTACATTCCACGCTGGTGTGCCCCCAATTGGGAATGCGGGCACTTCTGTGAGACACCAATGTGCGTCCCAAAGGAAACCGGGGTGGGGGGGTCTCCCCCAGGACGCCTGCGTACGGCAGTCGGTTGCCAGATGTTTACTTCCAGCCGGAGAAAGAGAAAAAGGACAGCTTTCCCAGGGACAATTCTGGACCCTTGGGAACATCCAGAATCACCAAAGCCTAAACTTGGCACGGCCTGGGGAACGCTCTTCCGCACGTCCAGCAATCCCCACGTCAAAACCTTTCTCGGCAGAGGCAGGCACTCTCTCCCTTGTACTAGATAGCTCGGCAGAGCCTCCCGAGAAACATGCTGCGTCATTCAGCTTGAAAGTGGGACGCGGATGGGAGAGTTCGCTTTCTCCCCGTTTGGAGGCGCCGTGCGCTTGGCTTCAAAGCTGCCCGAACAGCACTAGCGGCCCGACGTCTCTGCACGGCAGGATTGTCGTTGTGGGCCGAGGCTGCGTGTTCTCTCAAAGCGGAACACCGTGCTGGCAATACCTTGCTAGAAACTCCTCCCACGGCACTACATGTTCAGCTCCGGCCAAACGAAAGGTGACCTCAGGCCTCAAGGTAAGTTCCAGCGTTTCACGTCGGGGGAGTTGGGTGTGCAGTGGTTTCCATGAGGCCAGACTCCACCACGGAGTGCCTTAACTCTGCGACGCTCCTGGGGGCACACAGGATAGGAGCTCGTTCGCCAATTTCGCAGGATGACTTCTCTCCGTGCCGGAACGGCGGCTCCTGGCTTCTGAGGAACCTTAGCCTAAACAGGCCCCCGGAGAAAGCTCTTCACATTCAGAGCAAGGGCAACGTACTGCTCTCTGGCTTGCCTGGGTTGAGTGCCCCAGTCGTCAAAGAGCCTCGCGAAAGCAGTGCTGCGCAGACTCCCTTTGCCAGTCGAACGGCCTCCTTGACTGAAAGAGAACCGCAGTGCCAAAAGGCACCGTGCTGACGACTGGCTCCAGGAAGAGACTCGGGACAGCACTCTCATAGAAGCGAAAGCTAGGCTGTGCGCCCAGCCTGAGGAGCAGTACGTACGTTTGCCACACTTCTTTACACAGCTAGGCATGAGCCAGAGAGCCTTGGTCACTGAGGCCTACCTAAGGGACTGCCATACTTACCCAGTAGCTCCCACGCGGAGGTCCCTGTGCCCAAACGGGCCTCCACGGAAGGGCCCTGCTCCTCCCGTTGTGTTTCCTTGAGGTAATCAGAAACCGCTGAGGATCCCTATAGGAGCTCCGGTTTGAAGCTGGGCGACCCTGGCTAAACCTTATTCCCCTCCGTGGTAAACGAGACAGGGGCGGGTCCTAAGCTGCCTGAAGTACACTGCTCGCGCCCACCTTCTCTTTGCTGCCGGAAGGCCTCCCACAAGAAGTCTGAGTTTACTCGTGACAGCAGAAGTCTGACTTTACGCGTGTGAGGCCTGCTGCTCTCAGTTCCTTGCTGGGAGCTTCAGCCGGAGCGCTCGGGAGCTCGCCGGCACAAGAACTGTGAGTCCCCTCGCCCCACCCCGGCCTCAAGCAAAAGTCCAGATTTCCCCCGGCAGGAACACCTCGGAGTGCCATAGGAGCGAAGAAGCGTGCGTTAACGGAGGGCCTCAACAGTGCTAGGGCTTTATTTCACGAGACACCGTGCACTCACGTTCGTTGTAACAACTGTCAAAGGGCACTGGATGCCTTCCAACTCCTCTCTGGCGTTTGAGCCACAGGAAGTAAATGCATTCGTTTGATTAAGCTCCGAGAACGTGCAACGACGATGACGAAGCGCTGCCCTGTTCGCTCGAAAGCTCTCGTTTGTACGGCCTTCACACGGCCTCAAGGTACGTCGTTCTAAACAGCCTTACATTCCACGCTGGTGTGCCCCCAATTGGGAATGCGGGCACTTCTGTGAGACACCAATGTGCGTCCCAAAGGAAACCGGGGTGGGGGGGTCTCCCCCAGGACGCCTGCGTACGGCAGTCGGTTGCCAGATGTTTACTTCCAGCCGGAGAAAGAGAAAAAGGACAGCTTTCCCAGGGACAATTCTGGACCCTTGGGAACATCCAGAATCACCAAAGCCTAAACTTGGCACGGCCTGGGGAACGCTCTTCCGCACGTCCAGCAATCCCCACGTCAAAACCTTTCTCGGCAGAGGCAGGCACTCTCTCCCTTGTACTAGATAGCTCGGCAGAGCCTCCCGAGAAACATGCTGCGTCATTCAGCTTGAAAGTGGGACGCGGATGGGAGAGTTCGCTTTCTCCCCGTTTGGAGGCGCCGTGCGCTTGGCTTCAAAGCTGCCCGAACAGCACTAGCGGCCCGACGTCTCTGCACGGCAGGATTGTCGTTGTGGGCCGAGGCTGCGTGTTCTCTCAAAGCGGAACACCGTGCTGGCAATACCTTGCTAGAAACTCCTCCCACGGCACTACATGTTCAGCTCCGGCCAAACGAAAGGTGACCTCAGGCCTCAAGGTAAGTTCCAGCGTTTCACGTCGGGGGAGTTGGGTGTGCAGTGGTTTCCATGAGGCCAGACTCCACCACGGAGTGCCTTAACTCTGCGACGCTCCTGGGGGCACACAGGATAGGAGCTCGTTCGCCAATTTCGCAGGATGACTTCTCTCCGTGCCGGAACGGCGGCTCCTGGCTTCTGAGGAACCTTAGCCTAAACAGGCCCCCGGAGAAAGCTCTTCACATTCAGAGCAAGGGCAACGTACTGCTCTCTGGCTTGCCTGGGTTGAGTGCCCCAGTCGTCAAAGAGCCTCGCGAAAGCAGTGCTGCGCAGACTCCCTTTGCCAGTCGAACGGCCTCCTTGACTGAAAGAGAACCGCAGTGCCAAAAGGCACCGTGCTGACGACTGGCTCCAGGAAGAGACTCGGGACAGCACTCTCATAGAAGCGAAAGCTAGGCTGTGCGCCCAGCCTGAGGAGCAGTACGTACGTTTGCCACACTTCTTTACACAGCTAGGCATGAGCCAGAGAGCCTTGGTCACTGAGGCCTACCTAAGGGACTGCCATACTTACCCAGTAGCTCCCACGCGGAGGTCCCTGTGCCCAAACGGGCCTCCACGGAAGGGCCCTGCTCCTCCCGTTGTGTTTCCTTGAGGTAATCAGAAACCGCTGAGGATCCCTATAGGAGCTCCGGTTTGAAGCTGGGCGACCCTGGCTAAACCTTATTCCCCTCCGTGGTAAACGAGACAGGGGCGGGTCCTAAGCTGCCTGAAGTACACTGCTCGCGCCCACCTTCTCTTTGCTGCCGGAAGGCCTCCCACAAGAAGTCTGAGTTTACTCGTGACAGCAGAAGTCTGACTTTACGCGTGTGAGGCCTGCTGCTCTCAGTTCCTTGCTGGGAGCTTCAGCCGGAGCGCTCGGGAGCTCGCCGGCACAAGAACTGTGAGTCCCCTCGCCCCACCCCGGCCTCAAGCAAAAGTCCAGATTTCCCCCGGCAGGAACACCTCGGAGTGCCATAGGAGCGAAGAAGCGTGCGTTAACGGAGGGCCTCAACAGTGCTAGGGCTTTATTTCACGAGACACCGTGCACTCACGTTCGTTGTAACAACTGTCAAAGGGCACTGGATGCCTTCCAACTCCTCTCTGGCGTTTGAGCCACAGGAAGTAAATGCATTCGTTTGATTAAGCTCCGAGAACGTGCAACGACGATGACGAAGCGCTGCCCTGTTCGCTCGAAAGCTCTCGTTTGTACGGCCTTCACACGGCCTCAAGGTACGTCGTTCTAAACAGCCTTACATTCCACGCTGGTGTGCCCCCAATTGGGAATGCGGGCACTTCTGTGAGACACCAATGTGCGTCCCAAAGGAAACCGGGGTGGGGGGGTCTCCCCCAGGACGCCTGCGTACGGCAGTCGGTTGCCAGATGTTTACTTCCAGCCGGAGAAAGAGAAAAAGGACAGCTTTCCCAGGGACAATTCTGGACCCTTGGGAACATCCAGAATCACCAAAGCCTAAACTTGGCACGGCCTGGGGAACGCTCTTCCGCACGTCCAGCAATCCCCACGTCAAAACCTTTCTCGGCAGAGGCAGGCACTCTCTCCCTTGTACTAGATAGCTCGGCAGAGCCTCCCGAGAAACATGCTGCGTCATTCAGCTTGAAAGTGGGACGCGGATGGGAGAGTTCGCTTTCTCCCCGTTTGGAGGCGCCGTGCGCTTGGCTTCAAAGCTGCCCGAACAGCACTAGCGGCCCGACGTCTCTGCACGGCAGGATTGTCGTTGTGGGCCGAGGCTGCGTGTTCTCTCAAAGCGGAACACCGTGCTGGCAATACCTTGCTAGAAACTCCTCCCACGGCACTACATGTTCAGCTCCGGCCAAACGAAAGGTGACCTCAGGCCTCAAGGTAAGTTCCAGCGTTTCACGTCGGGGGAGTTGGGTGTGCAGTGGTTTCCATGAGGCCAGACTCCACCACGGAGTGCCTTAACTCTGCGACGCTCCTGGGGGCACACAGGATAGGAGCTCGTTCGCCAATTTCGCAGGATGACTTCTCTCCGTGCCGGAACGGCGGCTCCTGGCTTCTGAGGAACCTTAGCCTAAACAGGCCCCCGGAGAAAGCTCTTCACATTCAGAGCAAGGGCAACGTACTGCTCTCTGGCTTGCCTGGGTTGAGTGCCCCAGTCGTCAAAGAGCCTCGCGAAAGCAGTGCTGCGCAGACTCCCTTTGCCAGTCGAACGGCCTCCTTGACTGAAAGAGAACCGCAGTGCCAAAAGGCACCGTGCTGACGACTGGCTCCAGGAAGAGACTCGGGACAGCACTCTCATAGAAGCGAAAGCTAGGCTGTGCGCCCAGCCTGAGGAGCAGTACGTACGTTTGCCACACTTCTTTACACAGCTAGGCATGAGCCAGAGAGCCTTGGTCACTGAGGCCTACCTAAGGGACTGCCATACTTACCCAGTAGCTCCCACGCGGAGGTCCCTGTGCCCAAACGGGCCTCCACGGAAGGGCCCTGCTCCTCCCGTTGTGTTTCCTTGAGGTAATCAGAAACCGCTGAGGATCCCTATAGGAGCTCCGGTTTGAAGCTGGGCGACCCTGGCTAAACCTTATTCCCCTCCGTGGTAAACGAGACAGGGGCGGGTCCTAAGCTGCCTGAAGTACACTGCTCGCGCCCACCTTCTCTTTGCTGCCGGAAGGCCTCCCACAAGAAGTCTGAGTTTACTCGTGACAGCAGAAGTCTGACTTTACGCGTGTGAGGCCTGCTGCTCTCAGTTCCTTGCTGGGAGCTTCAGCCGGAGCGCTCGGGAGCTCGCCGGCACAAGAACTGTGAGTCCCCTCGCCCCACCCCGGCCTCAAGCAAAAGTCCAGATTTCCCCCGGCAGGAACACCTCGGAGTGCCATAGGAGCGAAGAAGCGTGCGTTAACGGAGGGCCTCAACAGTGCTAGGGCTTTATTTCACGAGACACCGTGCACTCACGTTCGTTGTAACAACTGTCAAAGGGCACTGGATGCCTTCCAACTCCTCTCTGGCGTTTGAGCCACAGGAAGTAAATGCATTCGTTTGATTAAGCTCCGAGAACGTGCAACGACGATGACGAAGCGCTGCCCTGTTCGCTCGAAAGCTCTCGTTTGTACGGCCTTCACACGGCCTCAAGGTACGTCGTTCTAAACAGCCTTACATTCCACGCTGGTGTGCCCCCAATTGGGAATGCGGGCACTTCTGTGAGACACCAATGTGCGTCCCAAAGGAAACCGGGGTGGGGGGGTCTCCCCCAGGACGCCTGCGTACGGCAGTCGGTTGCCAGATGTTTACTTCCAGCCGGAGAAAGAGAAAAAGGACAGCTTTCCCAGGGACAATTCTGGACCCTTGGGAACATCCAGAATCACCAAAGCCTAAACTTGGCACGGCCTGGGGAACGCTCTTCCGCACGTCCAGCAATCCCCACGTCAAAACCTTTCTCGGCAGAGGCAGGCACTCTCTCCCTTGTACTAGATAGCTCGGCAGAGCCTCCCGAGAAACATGCTGCGTCATTCAGCTTGAAAGTGGGACGCGGATGGGAGAGTTCGCTTTCTCCCCGTTTG
>NW_027207781.1:5000-15000 GCF_963455315.2 Globicephala melas
ACCCTAACCCTAACCCTAACCCTAACCCTAACCCTAACCCTAACCCTAACCCTAACCCTAACCCTAACCCTAACCCTAACCCTAACCCTAACCCTAACCCTAACCCTAACCCTAACCCTAACCCTAACCCTAACCCTAACCCTAACCCTAACCCTAACCCTAACCCTAACCCTAACCCTAACCCTAACCCTAACCCTAACCCTAACCCTAACCCTAACCCTAACCCTAACCCTAACCCTAACCCTAACCCTAACCCTAACCCTAACCCTAACCCTAACCCTAACCCTAACCCTAACCCTAACCCTAACCCTAACCCTAACCCTAACCCTAACCCTAACCCTAACCCTAACCCTAACCCTAACCCTAACCCTAACCCTAACCCTAACCCTAACCCTAACCCTAACCCTAACCCTAACCCTAACCCTAACCCTAACCCTAACCCTAACCCTAACCCTAACCCTAACCCTAACCCTAACCCTAACCCTAACCCTAACCCTAACCCTAACCCTAACCCTAACCCTAACCCTAACCCTAACCCTAACCCTAACCCTAACCCTAACCCTAACCCTAACCCTAACCCTAACCCTAACCCTAACCCTAACCCTAACCCTAACCCTAACCCTAACCCTAACCCTAACCCTAACCCTAACCCTAACCCTAACCCTAACCCTAACCCTAACCCTAACCCTAACCCTAACCCTAACCCTAACCCTAACCCTAACCCTAACCCTAACCCTAACCCTAACCCTAACCCTAACCCTAACCCTAACCCTAACCCTAACCCTAACCCTAACCCTAACCCTAACCCTAACCCTAACCCTAACCCTAACCCTAACCCTAACCCTAACCCTAACCCTAACCCTAACCCTAACCCTAACCCTAACCCTAACCCTAACCCTAACCCTAACCCTAACCCTAACCCTAACCCTAACCCTAACCCTAACCCTAACCCTAACCCTAACCCTAACCCTAACCCTAACCCTAACCCTAACCCTAACCCTAACCCTAACCCTAACCCTAACCCTAACCCTAACCCTAACCCTAACCCTAACCCTAACCCTAACCCTAACCCTAACCCTAACCCTAACCCTAACCCTAACCCTAACCCTAACCCTAACCCTAACCCTAACCCTAACCCTAACCCTAACCCTAACCCTAACCCTAACCCTAACCCTAACCCTAACCCTAACCCTAACCCTAACCCTAACCCTAACCCTAACCCTAACCCTAACCCTAACCCTAACCCTAACCCTAACCCTAACCCTAACCCTAACCCTAACCCTAACCCTAACCCTAACCCTAACCCTAACCCTAACCCTAACCCTAACCCTAACCCTAACCCTAACCCTAACCCTAACCCTAACCCTAACCCTAACCCTAACCCTAACCCTAACCCTAACCCTAACCCTAACCCTAACCCTAACCCTAACCCTAACCCTAACCCTAACCCTAACCCTAACCCTAACCCTAACCCTAACCCTAACCCTAACCCTAACCCTAACCCTAACCCTAACCCTAACCCTAACCCTAACCCTAACCCTAACCCTAACCCTAACCCTAACCCTAACCCTAACCCTAACCCTAACCCTAACCCTAACCCTAACCCTAACCCTAACCCTAACCCTAACCCTAACCCTAACCCTAACCCTAACCCTAACCCTAACCCTAACCCTAACCCTAACCCTAACCCTAACCCTAACCCTAACCCTAACCCTAACCCTAACCCTAACCCTAACCCTAACCCTAACCCTAACCCTAACCCTAACCCTAACCCTAACCCTAACCCTAACCCTAACCCTAACCCTAACCCTAACCCTAACCCTAACCCTAACCCTAACCCTAACCCTAACCCTAACCCTAACCCTAACCCTAACCCTAACCCTAACCCTAACCCTAACCCTAACCCTAACCCTAACCCTAACCCTAACCCTAACCCTAACCCTAACCCTAACCCTAACCCTAACCCTAACCCTAACCCTAACCCTAACCCTAACCCTAACCCTAACCCTAACCCTAACCCTAACCCTAACCCTAACCCTAACCCTAACCCTAACCCTAACCCTAACCCTAACCCTAACCCTAACCCTAACCCTAACCCTAACCCTAACCCTAACCCTAACCCTAACCCTAACCCTAACCCTAACCCTAACCCTAACCCTAACCCTAACCCTAACCCTAACCCTAACCCTAACCCTAACCCTAACCCTAACCCTAACCCTAACCCTAACCCTAACCCTAACCCTAACCCTAACCCTAACCCTAACCCTAACCCTAACCCCTAACCCTAACCCTAACCCTAACCCTAACCCTAACCCTAACCCCGTCCCCTAACCCTAACCCTAACCCTAACCCTAACCCTAACCCTAACCCTAACCCTAACCCTAACCCTCACCTGGACCCTAAACCGTCCCCCCGTCCCCTAACCCTAACCCTAGCCCGAACCCTAACCCTAACCCTTCCCCGAAGCCTGACCCTCAGCCGTCCCCTAATCCTAACCCGTACGCTAACACTAACCCGCGCCCTCGCACGTACGCTCCCCCTAGAGCGTTGTCGTACCCTCACCTGGACCCTAAACCGTCCCCGTCCCCTAACCCTAACCCTAGCCCAAAGCCTAACCCTAACCCTTCCCCGAAGCCTGACCCTCAGCCGTCCCCTAATCCTAACCCGTACGCTGACACTAACCCGCGCCCTCACACGTACGCTCCCCCTAGAGCGTTGTCGTACCCTCACCTGGACCCTAAACCGTCCCCGTCCCCTAACCCTAACCCTAGCCCGAAGCCTAACCCTAACCCTTCCCCGAAGCCTGACCCTCAGCCGTCCCCTAATCCTAACCCGTACGCTGACACTAACCCGCGCCCTCACACGTACGCTCCCCCTAGAGCGTTGTCGTACCCTCACCTGGACCCTAAACCGTCCCCGTCCCCTAACCCTAACCCTAGCCCGAACCCTAACCCTAACCCTTCCCCGAAGCCTGACCCTCAGCCGTCCCCTAATCCTAACCCGTACGCTGACACTAACCCGCGCCCTCACACGTGCGCTCCCCCTAGAGCGTTGTCGTACCCTCACCTGGACCCTAAACCGTCCCCGTCCCCTAACCCTAACCCTAGCCCGAAGCCTAACCCTAACCCTTCCCCGAAGCCTGACCCTCAGCCGTCCCCTAATCCTAACCCGTACGCTGACACTAACCCGCGCCCTCACACGTACGCTCCCCCTAGAGCGTTGTCGTACCCTCACCTGGACCCTAAACCGTCCCCGTCCCCTAACCCTAACCCTAGCTCGAAGCCTAACCCTAACCCTTCCCCGAAGCCTGACCCTCAGCCGTCCCCTAATCCTAACCCGTACGCTGACACTAACCCGCGCCCTCGCACGTACGCTCCCCCTAGAGCGTTGTCGTACACTCACCTGGACCCTAAACCGTCCCCCCGTCCCCTAACCCTAACCCTAGCCCGAACCCTAACCCTAACCCTTCCCCGAAGCCTGACCCTCAGCCGTCCCCTAATCCTAACCCGTACGCTAACACTAACCCGCGCCCTCGCACGTACGCTCCCCCTAGAGCATTTTCGTACCCTCACCTGGACCCTAAACCGTCCCCGTCCCCTAACCCTAACCCTAGCCCGAAGCCTAACCCTAACCCTTCCCCGAAGCCTGACCCTCAGCCGTCCCCTAATCCTAACCCGTACGCTGACACTAACCCGCGCCCTCGCACGTACGCTCCCCCTAGAGCGTTGTCGTACCCTCACCTGGACCCTAAACCGTCCCCCCGTCCCCTAACCCTAACCCTAGCCCGAACCCTAACCCTAACCCTTCCCCGAAGCCTGACCCTCAGCCGTCCCCTAATCCTAACCCGTACGCTGACACTAACCCGCCCCCTCACACGTACGCTCCCCCTAGAGCGTTGTCGTACCCTCACCTGGACCCTAAACCGTCCCCGTCCCCTAACCCTAACCCTAGCCCGAAGCCTAACCCTAACCCTTCCCCGAAGCCTGACCCTCAGCCGTCCCCTAATCCTAACCCGTACGCTGACACTAACCCGCGCCCTCACACGTACGCTCCCCCTAGAGCGTTGTCGTACCCTCACCTGGACCCTAAACCGTCCCCGTCCCCTAACCCTAACCCTAGCCCGAACCCTAACCCTAAACCTTCCCCGAAGCCTGACCCTCAGCCGTCCCCTAATCCTAACCCGTACGCTGACACTAACCCGCCCCCTCACACGTACGCTCCCCCTAGAGCGTTGTCGTACCCTCACCTGGACCCTAAACCGTCCCCGTCCCCTAACCCTAACCCTAGCCCGAACCCTAACCCTAACCCTTCCCCGAAGCCTGACCCTCAGCCGTCCCCTAATCCTAACCCGTACGCTGACACTAACCCGCGCCCTCACACGTACGCTCCCCCTAGAGCGTTGTCGTACCCTCACCTGGACCCTAAACCGTCCCCGTCCCCTAACCCTAACCCTAGCCCGAACCCTAACCCTAACCCTTCCCCGAAGCCTGACCCTCAGCCGTCCCCTAATCCTAACCCGTACGCTGACACTAACCCGCGCCCTCACACGTACGCTCCCCCTAGAGCGTTGTCGTACCCTCACCTGGACCCTAAACCGTCCCCGTCCCCTAACCCTAACCCTAGCCCGAAGCCTAACCCTAACCCTTCCCCGAAGCCTGACCCTCAGGCGTCCCCTAATCCTAACCCGTACGCTGACACTAACCCGCGCCCTCGCACGTACGCTCCCCCTAGAGCGTTGTCGTACCCTCACCTGGACCCTAAACCGTCCCCGTCCCCTAACCCTAACCCTAGCCGAAGCCTAACCCTAACCCTTCCCCGAAGCCTGACCCTCTGCCGTCCCCTAATCCTAACCCGTACGCTGACACTAACCCGCGCCCTCGCACGTACGCTCCCCCTAGAGCGTTGTCGTACCCTCACCTGGACCCTAAACCGTCCCCGTCCCCTAACCCTAACCCTAGCCCGAAGCCTAACCCTAACCCTTCCCCGAAGCCTGACCCTCAGCCGTCCCCTAATCCTAACCCGTACGCTGACACTAACCCGCGCCCTCACACGTACGCTCCGCCTAGAGCGTTGTCGTACCCTCACCTGGACCCTAAACCGTCCCCGTCCCCTAACCCTAACCCTAGCCCGAAGCCTAACCCTAACCCTTCCCCGAAGCCTGACCCTCAGCCGTCCCCTAATCCTAACCCGTACGCTGACACTAACCCGCGCCCTCACACGTACGCTCCCCCTAGAGCGTTGTCGTACCCTCACCTGGACCCTAAACCGTCCCCATCCCCTAACCCTAACCCTAGCCCGAAGCCTAACCCTAACCCTTCCCCGAAGCCTGACCCTCAGCCGTCCCCTAATCCTAACCCGTACGCTGACACTAACCCGCGCCCTCACACGTACGCTCCCCCTAGAGCGTTGTCGTACCCTCACCTGGACCCTAAACCGTCCCCGTCCCCTAACCCTAACCCTAGCCCGAAGCCTAACCCTAACCCTTCCCCGAAGCCTGACCCTCAGCCGTCCCCTAATCCTAACCCGTACGCTGACACTAACCCACGCCCTCACACGTACGCTCCCCCTAGAGCGTTGTCGTACCCTCACCTGGACCCTAAACCGTCCCCGTCCCCTAACCCTAACCCTAGCCCGAAGCCTAACCCTAACCCTTCCCCGAAGCCTGACCCTCAGCCGTCCCCTAATCCTAACCCGTACGCTGACACTAACCCGCGCCCTCGCACGTACGCTCCCCCTAGAGCGTTGTCGTACCCTCACCTGGACCCTAAACCGTCCCCGTCCCCTAACCCTAACCCTAGCCCGAACCCTAACCCTAACCCTTCCCCGAAGCCTGACCCTCAGCCGTCCCCTAATCCTAACCCGTACGCTGACACTAACCCGCGCCCTCACACGTACGCTCCCCCTAGAGCGTTGTCGTACCCTCACCTGGACCCTAAACCGTCCCCGTCCCCTAACCCTAACCCTAGCCCGAAGCCTAACCCTAACCCTTCCCCGAAGCCTGACCCTCAGCCGTCCCCTAATCCTAACCCGTACGCTGACACTAACCCGCGCCCTCGCACGTACGCTCCCCCTAGAGCGTTGTCGTACCCTCACCTGGACCCTAAACCGTCCCCGTCCCCTAACCCTAACCCTAGCCCGAAGCCTAACCCTAACCCTTCCCCGAAGCCTGACCCTCAGCCGTCCCCTAATCCTAACCCGTACGCTGACACTAACCCGCGCCCTCGCACGTACGCTCCCCCTAGAGCGTTGTCGTACCCTCACCTGGACCCTAAACCGTCCCCGTCCCCTAACCCTAACCCTAGCCCGAAGCCTAACCCTAACCCTTCCCCGAAGCCTGACCCTCAGCCGTCCCCTAATCCTAACCCGTACGCTGACACTAACCCGCGCCCTCACACGTACGCTCCCCCTAGAGCGTTGTCGTACCCTCACCTGGACCCTAAACCGTCCCCGTCCCCTAACCCTAACCCTAGCCCGAAGCCTAACCCTAACCCTTCCAGGAAGCCTGACCCTCAGCCGTCCCCTAATCCTAACCCGTACGCTGACACTAACCCGCGCCCTCGCACGTACGCACCCCCTAGAGCATTGTCGTACCCTCACCTGGACCCTAAACCGTCCCCGTCCCCTAACCCTAACCCTAGCCCGAACCCTAACCCTAACCCTTCCCCGAAGCCTGACCCTCAGCCGTCCCCTAATCCTAACCCGTACGCTGACACTAACCCGCGCCCTCACACGTACGCTCCCCCTAGAGCGTTGTCGTACCCTCACCTGGACCCTAAACCGTCCCCGTCCCCTAACCCTAACCCTAGCCCGAAGCCTAACCCTAACCCTTCCCCGAAGCCTGACCCTCAGCCGTCCCCTAATCCTAACCCGTACGCTGACACTAACCCGCGCCCTCGCACGTACGCTCCCCCTAGAGCGTTGTCGTACCCTCACCTGGACCCTAAACCGTCCCCGTCCCCTAACCCTAACCCTAGCCCGAAGCCTAACCCTAACCCTTCCCCGAAGCCTGACCCTCAGCCGTCCCCTAATCCTAACCCGTACGCTGACACTAACCCGCGCCCTCGCACGTACGCTCCCCCTAGAGCGTTGTCGTACCCTCACCTGGACCCTAAACCGTCCCCGTCCCCTAACACTAACCCTAGCCCGAAGCCTAACCCTAACCCTTCCCCGAAGCCTGACCCTCAGCCGTCCCCTAATCCTAACCCGTACGCTGACACTAACCCGCGCCCTCACACGTACGCACCCCCTAGAGCATTGTCGTACCCTCACCTGGACCCTAAACCGTCCCCGTCCCCTAACCCTAACCCTAGCCCGAAGCCTAACCCTAACCCTTCCCCGAAGCCTGACCCTCTGCCGTCCCCTAATCCTAACCCGTACGCTGACACTAACCCGCGCCCTCGCACGTACGCTCCCCCTAGAGCGTTGTCATACCCTCACCTGGACCCTAAACCGTCCCCGTCCCCTAACCCTAACCCTAGCCCGAAGCCTAACCCTAACCCTTCCCCGAAGCCTGACCCTCAGCCATCCCCTAATCCTAACCCGTACGCTGACACTAACCCGCGCCCTCGCACGTACGCTCCCCCTAGAGCGTTGTCGTACCCTCACCTGGACCCTAAACCGTCCCCGTCCCCTAACCCTAACCCTAGCCCGAAGCCTAACCCTAACCCTTCCCCGAAGCCTGACCCTCAGCCGTCCCCTAATCCTAACCCGTACGCTGACACTAACCCGCGCCCTCGCACGTACGCTCCCCCTAGAGCGTTGTCGTACCCTCACCTGGACCCTAAACCGTCCCCGTCCCCTAACACTAACCCTAGCCCGAAGCCTAACCCTAACCCTTCCCCGAAGCCTGACCCTCAGCCGTCCCCTAATCCTAACCCGTACGCTGACACTAACCCGCGCCCTCACACGTACGCTCCCCCTAGAGCGTTGTCGTACCCTCACCTGGACCCTAAACCGTCCCCGTCCCCTAACCCTAACCCTAGCCCGAAGCCTAACCCTAACCCTTCCAGGAAGCCTGACCCTCAGCCGTCCCCTAATCCTAACCCGTACGCTGACACTAACCCGCGCCCTCACACGTACGCACCCCCTAGAGCATTGTCGTACCCTCACCTGGACCCTAAACCGTCCCCGTCCCCTAACCCTAACCCTAGCCCGAAGCCTAACCCTAACCCTTCCCCGAAGCCTGACCCTCTGCCGTCCCCTAATCCTAACCCGTACGCTGACACTAACCCGCGCCCTCGCACGTACGCTCCCCCTAGAGCGTTGTCATACCCTCACCTGGACCCTAAACCGTCCCCGTCCCCTAACCCTAACCCTAGCCCGAAGCCTAACCCTAACCCTTCCCCGAAGCCTGACCCTCAGCCATCCCCTAATCCTAACCCGTAGGCTGACACTAACCCGCGCCCTCGCACGTACGCTCCCCCTAGAGCGTTGTCGTACCCTCACCTGGACCCTAAACCGTCCCCGTCCCCTAACCCTAACCCTAGCCCGAAGCCTAACCCTAACCCTTCCCCGAAGCCTGACCCTCAGCCTTCCCCTAATCCTAACCCGTACGCTGACACTAACCCGCGCCCTCACACGTACGCTCCCCCTAGAGCGTTGTCGTACCCTCACCTGGACCCTAAACCGTCCCCGTCCCCTAACCCTAACCCTAGCCCGAAGCCTAACCCTAACCCTTCCCCGAAGCCTGACCCTCAGCCGTCCCCTAATCCTAACCCGTACGCTGACACTAACCCGCGCCCTCACACGTACGCTCCCCCTAGAGCGTTGTCGTACCCTCACCTGGACCCTAAACCGTCCCCGTCCCCTAACCCTAACCCTAGCCCGAAGCCTAACCCTAACCCTTCCCCGAAGCCTGACCCTCAGCCGTCCCCTAATCCTAACCCGTACGCTGACACTAACCCGCGCCCTCGCACGTACGCTCCCCCTAGAGCGTTGTCGTACCCTCACCTGGACCCTAAACCATCCCCGTCCCCTAACCCTAACCCTAGCCCGAAGCCTAACCCTAACCCTTCCCCGAAGCCTGACCCTCAGCCGTCCCCTAATCCTAACCCGTACGCTGACACTAACCCGCGCCCTCACACGTACGCTCCCCCTAGAGCGTTGTCGTACCCTCACCTGGACCCTAAACCGTCCCCGTCCCCTAACCCTAACCCTAGCCCGAAGCCTAACCCTAACCCTTCCCCGAAGCCTGACCCTCTGCCGTCCCCTAATCCTAACCCGTACGCTGACACTAACCCGCGCCCTCGCACGTACGCTCCCCCTAGAGCGTTGTCGTACCCTCACCTGGACCCTAAACCGTCCCCGTCCCCTAACCCTAACCCTAGCCCGAAGCCTAACCCTAACCCTTCCCCGAAGCCTGACCCTCAGCCGTCCCCTAATCCTAACCCGTACGCTGACACTAACCCGCGCCCTCACACGTACGCTCCCCCTAGAGCGTTGTCGTACCCTCACCTGGACCCTAAACCGTCCCCGTCCCCTAACCCTAACCCTAGCCCGAAGCCTAACCCTAACCCTTCCCCGAAGCCTGACCCTCAGCCTTCCCCTAATCCTAACCCGTACGCTGACACTAACCCGCGCCCTCACACGTACGCTCCCCCTAGAGCGTTGTCGTACCCTCACCTGGACCCTAAACCGTCCCCGTCCCCTAACCCTAACCCTAGCCCGAAGCCTAACCCTAACCCTTCCCCGAAGCCTGACCCTCAGCCGTCCCCTAATCCTAACCCGTACGCTGACACTAACCCGCGCCCTCACACGTACGCTCCCCCTAGAGCGTTGTCGTACCCTCACCTGGACCCTAAACCGTCCCCGTCCCCTAACCCTAAACCTAGCCCGAAGCCTAACCCTAACCCTTCCCCGAAGCCTGACCCTCAGCCGTCCCCTAATCCTAACCCGTACGCTGACACTAACCCGCGCCCTCACACGTACGCTCCCCCTAGAGCGTTGTCGTACCCTCACCTGGACCCTAAACCGTCCCCGTCCCCTAACCCTAACCCTAGCC